>NC_042617.1:247130160-247412138 GCF_901001135.1 Rhinatrema bivittatum
TTGCTTCATCTCCATCTGCTGGCAGGGGAGCATAAACCTGAGTCCATCTGTCTACATGCTAGGAAAACAAAATTTACAGTGCAAATTTGATAATATTTTCTACACACAATACTGTACACACGTTTTCTGAAAATTGAATGTTCACTATTCACAATACCTTGGGAAAAGCTAATTCGTTTCATGAGGAAAATAAAACATCAGTTAGCAGCACATGTACTTAAAAAAGAACAACCATCTCAACTGTGTTTTTAAGGTGTGTTTCATGAAGCATGCCAAAACCTGGTTTATTTTTTTTCATCTGAGTTGATAGGCGAGAATGGGGCAGAAAAAAAAAAGATAACCCAAGCTTAGAATTTTCTATCACCAACTACATTGTTAGCAAATCAGAAAAATATGTGACTGATTCTATTTCACTATCTGTCCAAATAATTTTGGAATGTGAAGTTTCATTCATGAAATGTATCACAGAATGTACTAAGTTATGTCTTCTTGCAGATATATGGGTTGCAATCAGCAACCAGTCAGATTGCACAACTCCTCCACCAACTCCATAAGTAAAACAAGGACATAAGCAAAGCTTGAGGCTCTTACCCTTCCCATGAGACCAAAGTTGCCTCTTTATGACCGTCATCAGGAAAACCACCCTTTTGCATTAGAAACAAACAAAACACACACAATTAAAATACACTCAGCATCAATATTCCATTGCACACCTGCAATGTATACTAACGAAAGGAGACTTCTAATGCTGCATAGAATCATTAAAGGATTAGTATTTTTAACATTATGATAGTGACAAACCAGTAACTTAGTACTATAAAAATATAACAGTTATCAAATCACAAGGATCAAATGAACAAGCTTTGGATGTCAAACTAGCATCCAAAGTTATATTCAAGAAAGAAGGCTTGGGCAACATTCTTGCCATTCTGAATTTACTGTTCTCTTAAATAATGTGGATAGCTGAACTGGCCCACATTTTTTCAGAGTACATAGTTTAAAAGCACTATGATAAAATACCTGGGGTGGATTCTGTTATTTGTAAGTCTCTATTTCTGCAAAGTACTGAAACATCACAGAGAAACATTGTCAAACATAACTGGGCAATTAAAAGTCCAGGTATTTTGATACATTCTTAAATATAATTGGACCAGTGATCAGCTTCCTGTCATGGTCTGCCGGCTGACTTGGCTTCACTTCCCAGCAAAGGAGGAGGATCAAGATATCCTGGCAGGTAGAAGTATCCTAAGCTAGAGTAATATAAACAGAGGAAACCAGGAAGACTGAGCCAAATGATTATCTGTCAAAGTCTTCTATGTTACTATATTATCAGCTCAGATTTTCCCGTGCCAGGAGCCCATTTTCTTTTCTTAACTTAATGTTCTATGAGCCATCTTACAATTCCTTTCTTTGCGATAAATATCATGTGCAGTTTTAAAGTTCAGGTACTGTATCAGCAGCCAGGATGCTTCTAAGCCATAGGTACTCTCGTTCATAAGTTATATAAAAAAAAACAAACCATACTACCTTTATAGCAAAGAGAAAATACAGATTAGAGATGACTGGGACACCAGATTTTTTAAAATGCTAACTAACCCTCTTATATGTGATTTTAAAGATGAAAGAAAAATAAATAATCCAGTGTTATGTTTACTTTTTTTGTCTTTAGAAGTTCCCTAAGGCCGGCCAATTTCTAAGTTGTGTTTGTGATTGACTGCAAAACATTTGTCTTCTGGTTTGCACCTTCCTCTGCCTTCCCTGCAAATTGTTTATCCTAGAAAAGGAACAGTGTTTTTTTCTATTTTACATCGCATAAAGCACAAGAAAAACAACAAAATGGTAGAAAACGCCCACAAGGTACTCTTTCATATCCACTCCATAAGCAACTATTTGAGAGACATTTGGAAAAGCACCAACATTTCTCCAAGCAATTATATTCAAAAACACCTCGGGCTCTACTTCAAAAGAGAGTTTTGCAAAAGATTCTTGAAAACAGAGTCCTGGGTATGCTTTTGCAAATAAAAAGGGAGCACTCAACAGCTAAGGCAATCTAAAATGGTGCTTTTCGAATAAATAATTTAGCAGAAAAAAAAAGATGGTATCACATGTAAACACCAAAAGATACCGTTGAAAAAAAACACCAAAAAACTAGTGAGCTGAACTTTTATCATTATAAAAGCCGCACAGCTGGTGGTACTATAGAAGTCATTTTGAGGCAATTTTGACACTGCCTCGTGGAATTTCCCTTTGAAAATGAGGGCCAGTGTGCACGCCGTGGGTACAAAGTACCTGCATACTTGGGCCTGCATTGAAGTAAGTGTAAAATATGTGCCAGAAAGTACATGCAGAGATTTCAAAATTAAATCTCAGCATATGCATACATTCCCTCTCTGGCCTGTTCCCACCTTTTTTCTTAATGTGGTAGAAAAAGCACCCACATTTTTACTTGCAATAGAGACGGGACAATAATCAAACCGCGTTTCCAAAGGTAAAAATGAATTACCCACATAAACATGTTTGATTCCTGCTCCCGTTCGGGTAGATTTTAAAAAAGGTGCACGCGAGGAAAACGGGTGTTATACACGCGGCCGGGACTTGTGCATGCCGCGCGCATTTTAGAAGGGGCCCGGCCGCGCACATCACCCTCGTTATGTGCAGAAGTGCCGAGCCGGGGCTGGAGGCGGCCGGTACAGCAGCCTTTTGTCGCTGTATTGGGGAAGGGACTGATGGCGCGCAAGTTGCTTACTGCTCCAATGGGGCACTAAGCAACGAAATAACATTTTAAAAAGGTAGGAGATAGGGTTTAGGGGGTAAAGAGAGAGGGGAAGGGGAAGGGAGGTTAAGATAGGGGCGCG
The DNA here is from genome assembly GCF_901001135.1 of Rhinatrema bivittatum. Taxonomy (NCBI): domain Eukaryota; kingdom Metazoa; phylum Chordata; class Amphibia; order Gymnophiona; family Rhinatrematidae; genus Rhinatrema; species Rhinatrema bivittatum. The sequence goes on from NC_042617.1 coordinate 247,133,016, forward strand.
TATGTTATAAAATCGCCGCATGCATGTGTGCGGACCGGGAAGCGGGGCAGGAGCAAATTGCATGCACGGGCACCCTGCCGGCACAGCAAATGGCTGCTGTGCTGGGCGCCTCTAGCCACACCACACACCCGGGCCGCCCCGTCCCCTTTCCCGAGGCCCCGGGACTTGCACGCATCCCGGGGATTTACGCACGTAGCCGGGCCTTTGAAAATTGGCCTGGCACGCGTAAGCCCGGGATTTACGCGTAAGGTTTTGAAAATTTACTACATTATTTTTCCATGCAAAAAAATGGGTGCAAATGTACCCTGCTAACTTCATACTACGGCAATTTCCAAAGGGAAAGCATGCACATACTTTCCCCTGTCACATCCGGTGAAAAATCTGCAGATAAAAAGCACCTGTTAAAATCTGTCTGCTTGGGTGCAAAATTAATTGCCCCCCCGAAAGCCAACAGAATGCTCGTGTGCTAAAAACATTTGCAGGTTGAACAGAACTCAAGGACCCTCTGGTTGCATTGCTTCTTGCCGATCTTAAACGCAAGTGACACAGCTTTGTGTGGGCCAGCCTGCATTCTCAGAGGGACACCCCCGTGAAGTGCGGAGCGTTAGAAAGGAGTTTGCATCTACGGGCATGCGAGCATTCCCACAGGGTTTGAAAACTGCACTCATTCCTTTCATTTGGGGGCAGGAGTGCAATATTGGTTGGCAGTGCGACTTTACCGTATTCAAAATCAACAAACAAATGCAACACCGTAGGGCATAGTACAGAAAAATATATTTACTTACTAATACGGGTGCCAGTTTTCCTTTTAAAAAAACTATTTTGTCAACCTTATCATTGTTTATTTAATGCACGCTTTTTCAATAAGAAAACTCTAAGGGGTAGATTTTCAAAGGGATACGCGCGTAACCCTCGAAAACCTACTCCTGCGCGCGCCAAGCCTATTTTGCATAGGCTTGGCGGCGTGCGCAAGCCCCAGGATGCGCGTATGTCCCAGGGCTTCGAAAAAGGGGCTGGCCGGGGTGTGGCAGCGGTCCATGGGCGTAGCCGAGTGCTCCGACACAGCGGCCTGTGCTGGGGCATGGCGCTCCAGCAGTCAACCAGCGTGCGCAAGTTGCACCTGCCAGAGGCAGGCATAACTCAACGAAATAAGGTGGGGGGGGGATTTAGGTAGGGCTAGGGGGGTGGGACCAAAAAAAAAGTTCCCTCCAAGGCCGCTCCGATTTCAGAGTGGCCTTGAAGGGAACAGGGAAAGCCATTGGGCCTCCCCTAGGGCTCGGTGCATGCAAGGTGCACAAGTGTGCACCCCCTTGTGTGCGCCGACCCCGGATTTTATAACATGTGCGCACAAATGTACCCCGCACGCGTAACTTTTAAAATCGGCCCCTAAGTGAATTACAGCAAGTGCAGATTTACTACAATGCTTGTGTTTCTGATATAGACAAATAAGGTACCATATCAGGTTGATAGCAAAGTAAGGCACAGTATGAGTAACAGGGTAACATTTGACGAGTCATGAGGTAAAGGTATCAGTTGGAAAGATGGGGAGGTAAAGTTTTTTTACATGCTTTGTCCTATCCTATGGGTGTTCTCCAAGGACAGCAGGACATTAAGCTACATAAGTGAAGTGACATCATTTGATGCTGCTGACAAAGGCAGTTTCCCAGAGAATTCTGGGAAAGCTTGGAAAGGCTTTTCTAGCCAGGTCTGGGATTCCTGACCATACACTGCATTACAGAGCTCCCTCAGTCATATATAAAAGCTAAGAATTTCATAAGAGGAAATGGGGAGGAAAATGTGTGCCTAATTATCTTGCTGCCCTCGGAAAATACCCATTACAGGTAAGCAACTTAGCTTTTTCTAAGGACAAGCAGAATGAATCAACCATACTAGTGGGAATACCCTAGCAAAGTGTTGTCTTTAACATAAACGGAGAGAAAACACCACTATCAACTGGTGGAAGACAACCTGAAACAACAAACATGGACCCCAGGGAGGATACATCTGAATTCTCTCTCTAAAAGAGACCCTGGAGGACAGACTTACCAAACCTAATGTCCTGCTTGGAATCCATGTCTGAACAGGAATGGAATGTAAATGTGTAAATTGAACAGCATTTTTCAGCCAGTTTGCATTGAGTTTTTCTCCCCACTGACGTTAGCTTCCAGCACCTCTTGCACATTCAGCAGCAGAAGTGAGGTTTGCATTTGTTGACATCAGTGCTCAGCACCTCCTGGATGCCTAGTGGCAGGGCCAAGGTTTGGATGTGCTGACATCAGCATCTGGTGCTAAATTCCATCCTGGAACCCAGAGCAAGTCTGGAGGTCCGGAGCGGGATAAAAAATCTTCAAAGATGTTAAGTCGGGAATGTAACAACAGAGGACTTGCTCTATTAGAAATTACTGGAAATCGGATATCTCTAACTCCTCTAGATATTGGGGAAACAAGACACACTCCTAGGATAAGAAAGTGCAGATGAAACATCTGCTGCATTTTGCTAATTTTTTTTTTATTTTTGGAGAAAGTCTGTACCAAATGGGGAATTCTGGGAAAATGCAATGGTTGGCCTGGCTTGGGTTTGAGAGAAAAAAAAAACGTTTGCGCTGCAAGGGGACCTTGCTAGATATGATTGCATTTGGGAAATTTTGTTCAAACAACGTGTGACTGCTTGATGAGATGTAATTACACATTAGAAGTGACTACAGTCTAAAGGCTTTATTTGCCATACTATTCTGCTGAAAGGGGATATGACATGTTGGTGCTTTGACATAATACAATTTGCGTGTCTGTTGAACTAAAGAGATTAGAAAAATCTCAACCAAAGGGAGTGGGGAGAATAGTTCAGGAAAAGAAATGCTTGAGCAATTTTCCTTGAGGCTCTGAAAGGATATGCTTAAGGTCATTCTTTATATTTCTAATGCCTGATGTAATGAAAGGTTACAAGCTGGTTTATTTGCATGAGGAACTGAAAGCCTCCCTATCTGAGTAGGGCACAAATCTCCTATTCAGTATGAATGCACATGATACCTTTGAATTTTATTTACTCTGCAAATATACAAATCATTAAATCTGATAACCATAATAAAATGTCAGAATAGCAAGGAATATGTATGTATGGCAGTAATGCTCTGTTATCGGCTTTTGGGCTGCCCAATACAGTCTCTGTGATGTTGAGCATTTTTGTTAAATAAAAAGTTAGAAAAAAAACCCCTCCTCTTTGCAAGCATGTCATTACGTCTTCTGTCCACTTCCCCTACTGAAATTCAAGTCTTCCCTGCAATAGGTCTACCCTACCTCCTCATGCTCCTTTGGGCTGGTGAGCCCTAGCTCTATGTTAGCAGTAGGAATGTGGAAAAAGCTACCCAAATGTACAAGTTACATAAATATGACTGCATCAAAGATTGAAGCCTTGATGACTGGCAATGCTATGCATGAGTTTCAAACCTATACAACCATCTATCCCATAAACCTAGATGCACTCTTCCATTAAATTCTTCCAAATTCTTGAGACCGCTTTCACGTCTTTGGATACTCATGTACTTACAGATATTCTAGAGCCAGCTCTGACTCTGGCGACAAAGTCTTTTTCCTTCTCCGCAGCTTGTCTTTGAATTTTCTGAAAACTGGCGAGTGCTGTTGTAAATTCATTCACGAGACGATCCTTCTGAATTTTCCTTTGGCGCTGCAAAATAAATACTTAGGGGTGAAAATTCAAAACAATTACATGCACAAAATTAGCATATGCATGCATTAAGTAGCTTGTACTTGTGTACATGCTATTTTAAAAATATCAAAATTAAGCATGTATTTTAGGTCTCATGCACACATTTACATGAAAAAAAAAAAGGTAGTCTAGGGGCATTCCAGGGTGGGCATAAGTTGCTATTTTATACATGCAGATTTAGCAACTTATTTGCGTAATTTTATACCTGCTAATTATTATGCGGAATTGATATCAGACTCATCTATTGTTTACTATTGGTTGGGTGGGAGGTCTGGGAGAACTGCCGGGGGATTGTGTGCCGGCAGTTGGCCGGCAGGCGCAACAGGGTAGGAGAATTTTTTTGGGGGAGTTTTAGCTTAGGGCTTGGGGCCGGAGGAGGTAGGGGAAGGGAAGGGAAGGTGGGATGGGGGGGTAGGGAACGGGGGAAGGCAGCGCGGCCAGAAAATGTGTATTAAAAAAATGCACAGCAAGCATTAAAACATGATTTATGCACATAAACAATCTTTTCTGCACAGAAAACATAGTTATGTGTACAAATCATATTTTCTGTGCATAAAATAGGATATATGCACATAAAATGTTTTTTGCATGTAAATCCTGAGTAGCTCATTTTCAAGCCGACGGAGCGCACTGTTAGCCGGCATTTGGATGCGTGTTATTCAGTAAGGGGCAATAGCGCGTCCAAAACGCGCGTCCAAACCCCAGAACCTAATAGCGCCTGCAACATGCAAATGTATGTTGATGGCCCTATTAGGTATTCCCGCGCGATTCAGTAAGTAAAATGTGCAGCCAAGCCACACATTTTACTTTCAGAAATTAGCGCCTACCCAAAGGTAGGCGCTAATTTCTATCAGCACCAGGAAAGTACACAAAAAAGCAGTAAAAACTGCTTTTCTGTACACCCTCCGACTTAATATCAAGGCGATATTAAGTCGGAGGTCCCGAAAGTTTAAAAAAGTAAAAAAAAAAAAAATTTCTAATAGGCCCGCAGCTCAAAAACCGGATGCTCCATTTTGCCAGCATCCAGTTTCCGAACTCATGGCTGTCAGCAGGCTCGAGAACAGACGCCGGCAAAATTGAGCGTCGGCTGTCAAACCTGCTGACAGCCGCCACTCCATTCCAAAAAGAGGCACTAGGGACGCGATAGTGTCCCTAGCGCCTCTTTTTACCGCCGGGCCTAATTTAAATAAATTTTTTTACTGTATCACGCGCACAGGAGAGCAGGCGCTCGCCCGCTCTCCCGTGTTTTTTACTGTATCGGCCCGTTTGTGCTTTTAACTTGAGCTAAGACTACAACTTTAAACTCCTAACTCACCTTGTACTCTTATCCATGCTGGAACCTGTACTCGAGATTTATGCATAGAAAATATGAATTATGGGTAAAAAAAAATGTGTGTAAATCTTGATAAATTGGATTTTATGCACATAAATGGCTTTGAAAATCTGGCCCTAAATGTGTTGATGGCTTGTTTTTTTTGTGCTGCTAACATGTCAAAGTGTGTGCTGAAATCCTATAATAGTAACAAGGATCTTAAAAACAGCATCATGTATTGTGCTGGAGGGCAGCTAGGGTAACATAGCCAATACATTCTGTTTACAAAATGCTCCTGCGTACCTGTGTTTAAGCAGAACAAATTGCAAGCCAGGTTTCACACTGCTTGATGACAGTAAACAATGCAACCTGATAATATTGTGCACCTTGTGTGTGCCGACCCCCGATTTTATAACTTGCGCGTACCTGCGCACAAAGGTTATAAAATCGTGTGTACACATGTGCGCACCGGGTAGCGCGCGCATATGTACACCTGCGGGCTGTTTTGAAAATCTACCCCAAAATATACACACACTTTTTTAAAATAGGTAGGAAAATTATTTGCTTTTAACGCATTGTACGTATTTATCATAACCACAGATACGCTCGTATGTTAGGGGACAGAGATAAGCATATTTTATAATCTGTGCGTACCTCATACACGCAGGATATAAAATACCTGTTGTAAATCTGTGTGACCATATGTGTGTGTCTATGGGGCTTTGCGGAGTTGTTGAGAAGGGCACCCCGACGGAGTATCGGGGTGCCCGGGCATAATGTGGGTGCCAGGCACCCGCCGTGCCAGCACCTGGGGAGGGGGGGGGAGGAGCCTCGGGGAGGCGGGCCGAGACCCGTAATTGGTTCCCAAGGGAGAAGGGAACTAATCGGCTGGAACCCAGCCGATTAAGTTCCTAGGGAGCGCCAGCAGCCACCTGTTTGCCTGCTGACGCTCCCTGGACTCGCATCGGAACACCCTCCTCTCTGCGCTTCAGGCATCCCCCTTCGCTGCAGGCTTCAATCCTTTGCCACCACGTGAGTACCCCACGCCAACCCTGCTTCACGCCGGTCAACTTCCCCAGGCCTTGCTTTCTCGCGGCAGGCCTCTAACACCTGCCGCTGCGTGTGCACTAGATCCTGCCCTCCCTCCGGTGCCCAGAGTGATGAGCTGTCCCTCCAAACCCCTCCTGCTGCTCGGCTCATGTGCTTCCTCTGCCCCTTCCATATTGCATAGACTTTCTAGCCCCCTCCCGCTCACAGGGCCCGCTGCTGTGCGCAACCCAGGCACGCTGTATTGTCCCCGGGCCAGACTGTAGGCTCCTACCTCCTCCCCCGGGTGAGATCCGGATCCTTTCTCCTGCGGCCGCGCGCCACTCCTGCAGAGCACTCCCTTCACCCCCTGCCACTAGTGCTCCCTCCCTGCCTCCTACGTGAGTCTTCTCTCAGCCTCCCCCCACTGAGGCCCGCTGGTTTGCTGTGCACGGCCTAAGCCCATTGCTGCCGCGTGCCCTCTATACTTCCTCCGGAGGTCCCCTGTGTCGGCTCCTGCCCATTGTGTGCCTGCCTCTGCCTCCTCAAGCCAGATTCCCGTTCCAGGCCTTGCCTACATGCCCATCGGCCTTTCATTGACTTCTTAAATAAATAAATAAATAAAAATAATCAAACAAAATCTTCAGATGGATGCCCCAGTTCCACAGTACCTACAGGTCCCAGCACCTCAGCTTCCCCGGATAGAGACCCCTGTGCCTAGGCCCCGCCTAAGGGAGGCCCCAGTGACCCCGCTCCGCCAGATGGAGGCCTCACCGCCACACCTCTTCCAGCCCGGAAGTGGAAACTACCAGTGCTCACCTTGCGTCACCCGCACAGATCCTAACATCTGCCTATGCGAAATTGAGTCTGAGGAGGCCACAGTGGCACTGAGGAGGCACAGTCACACGCAGTTCAGGAGACTTGCGGGAAGGGATGCCAGGCCAGGCCCCGTCGATCTGAGGCCGGGAGAGTTTCAGCACGAGCACCAATTACGGACACCTCAGAACCACCGGCCCCAAAAAGAGGAAGACGTTGCACGAAGAGAAAGACAGATCGAGAAACACCGTCATCAGCAGCCCCACCCAATGCACGACGCACAGCTGTCCCTCCATGCGGTACGGACGTTCCAGGTAGAGGATTCTACGATACAGTTGGCGCCATGGAAACGATGAGAGAAGAAGCATATGATTTAGAGACAGCAGCACGGGGCCTAACAATCACCTGACAGGTGCTTTCTTCGGCCAAAGTACTGTACGCCTTGGTCCTACGGCGGATAACACAGGAGCGGCTGATGGTGCCACAAGGATTGGACAGTACAGTGAGGACTTCAGGCCGGCGATGGAGGAGCCAGTCGACCTCAGATCCCCAGCTAGCAGACATGTGAGACAGTGGCAGAGCAGGGACATCGCTTCGACTGCAGGCCATTCGGGTGAGTGGGGTCCGGTCTCGAGGGTTCAAGGGGAGAGAGGTCATTACGTCCCTGTCCCAAAAGATAATTACAATCTTTTGGGACCATTGCCCAGATTCGGCCTGGGGACACGGAATGGTCATGGCCCTCTGCGCGGATCGCCGTCCCCTATGAGTGGTTTGGGTGACCCACCCAGCTATTGGCCAACAGGTGGATTTCCTTATGGTTATCCACCCCCGGGAGCGGGGAGGCCCACTGGATCACAGCCAGGTCTCAGTCCCTATAGGGATGCCTCTCGCTCATATGTGGTTTATACCAACACGTCAGATACGCTAGATCCTGCGGCGTCTGCTGTCTCTTTCTCTTCACAGATGCCAACCACATCAGATGGGCGACTTTATGACATCGAACAGAACGAAGTGCATATGGCGGAGGGTACCTCCAGACATTCGGCTTAGGTAGCCTGCTCCATAACCAGAGAGGTGAGACGGGTATTAGGTCGGGGTTACATATAGTATCTGCTAATACATTAAATACAAGTGCGCAGCCTGACTTCTCTGCTGATATATCAAATGCATGTACTGCGCAGCCTGAAGAGGTTAGAACAGAGCAGGCCACAAGCAAGAAAGCTAGGAAGCGCGACAAGGCCAAGCGTAAGCGCAAGCATGCTAGGTCTAGCTCGCCAGATTCCTCAGCATCCTCTTCCTCCTCATGTTAGAACTCTTCTGGATCATTCTCTAACGAGGATGCAGAAAAGGGGGACAAGGGGCAAGATAGAGGTGCGCCTGCATTAGATACATTTTCAGAACTTTTGGAGGATGTGCCCAAGGTGACGCATAAGAAAATTAGACAAAGGAAATATATTGACCTCTTCCGTCTGCTCGAAGGTAGGAGAGGCAGGGAAAAAGAGTTAAAAAAGAGAGGAGGTGAGCGCTTCCCAGGCACACAGAAGAAAACAGTAGCAAGGAATGTATTAAATTGGACCAGTTCATTCCTGAGACTAGAGAGCGTGATAGGCCGTCATGGTAGCTCCCAGTATGGCCCGATGTTAGCATACGCAGATACGATATTGGCAGCCAGCAAGGACTATGAGGGTTGGTCCTGGCTTAATTACGATGAGCGCTTCTGAGACCGTATGGAAGAGAATAAATTTCTCTCCTGGTGCACAAGGGATGTGGGATTATGGCTAACACAGATGAATGCAGAGATTCCTTCCTATGCGCCGAGCGTCTCAGCGGGTGCTAACATAGGGAGGGGTGGGCGTTCCTTTCATGCTAGCGCCATGCCGGGTAGTTCCGGAAGAGGCGGAGCAGGTTTGTCAGATGTCTGCTGGCGGTTGCAACTACCCAGAATGTAAATTCCGCCACAGCTGTCTCAACTGTGGAGCAGGTCATCCAGCTTCAAAATGCAGAAAGCACTCAAGAGAAGGGAGTACAGGTGCAGGGTCTGCCTTGGGAGGAGTGCCAAAAGGTACTCAGAAATGAGGACCGCGGTATAGCACCTATGCCAGTTCAAGTTGCGGCACTGAAGCCATGGTTGCTTAGGTACCCAAATACAGAGACCTAGTTGTTCTTGTTGAAAGGATTCTCGGACGGATTTGTTATCGCATTCATAGGCCCCGCCGGAGTCTGGGGTGGTTTAAATTGCCCCTTGGCGCGCAGCATGTCCAGGATTGTCAATGATAAACTGTCCGCGGAGATTGCGTTAGGGCGCATAGCGGGACCTTTCCACGAGCCCCCCTTTCCGGACTTGGGACTCTCCCCCCTTGCAGTAATCCCTAAAAAAAGAGACAGGAAAGTTTAGACTCATCCAGGGTGGATCGATCAATGACTTCATCCCTCACGAGCTCTGCGTGGTAAGATACCAGTCATTCAGCTCAGCAGTTCGGCTAGTGCAGATATGCGGTCAGGGAGTATTGATGGTAAAGGTAGATATTGAGTCAGCTTTCTGTCTATTGCTGATACATCCGGAGAGTTTTCCATTGTTGGGTTTTCAATTCGAGGGAGGTTACTTTGTGGACAAATGCCCTCCAATGGGTTGCTCTATCGCGTGTGCCTTCTTTGAAGCTTTCAGCTCTTTTATCTTTTATACATTGGGTGATCGAACAAGAATCCAGATCGTCGAACATAGTGCATTATTTAGACGACTTCCAATTCGTGGGTCGACCACATGCGAGAGACTGTGAAGACCTATTGCATTCCTTTCACCAGCCTGCCGACAAGTTTGGTATACCCATTGCAGAAAACAAAACAGTAGGGCCCTCCACATAGCTGGTTTTCTTGGGCATCGAAATAAACTCGATATCCATGCAGTCACGGTTACTAGAAGAAAAAGTGAACAAACTTAAACTGATCTCGCAAGCACAGAGTGCAAAGAAATTGATGCTAAAGCAGGTCCAATCACTAGTGGGTAGCCTAAACTTTGCTTGTAGGGTTATCCCAATGGGAAGAGCCTTCTTGCGGTGGCTGTCAGCCGCAACGTCCGGAGTCAAGAAAGGTTTCCACCATATCCGCATCTCAAAGGGAATTCGCAAGGATTTGGTTATCTGGAACAGATTTCTGTCCAACTTCAATGGAATGTTGTTGTGGCAGTCTGAAGCGGTTTCAAATTATAAATTAGAACTGTTTACTGACGCGGCGATCGGTTGGATTTGGTTCGTATTTTCAAGGAGCATGGTGCGCGTTTCAGGGGCCTGAGGAGTGGGTGTATTCCAGCACCACCAGGAATATCACCTTCCTAGAGCTTTTCCCCATCGTCGTAGCGGTTGTACTAGGGGGCGAGCGGATAAGTAACAAAAAAAGTGATTTTCTGGTGCGATAACCTGGGTGTAGTCAAGGTTATCAACAAGAGAGCAGCAAAAAAACATGTTAGTCTCGGATTTACTGCATGAATTCATCCTTTGCTGCATGGAATTAAATGTGACTGCATGGGCATGGCACGTGCCGGGCGATTCTAACACTTTGGCTGATTCTCTTTCTCGTTCAAAGTGGGATACGTTCCGGAAACTCGCGCCAGAAGCGGATCCACAGGGAGCTTCAGTGCCTGCTTTCCTTTGGCAGTTTGGAATCCAGAAGCCTGCAGGTTGTTACAAATGTCACTAGCCCCTTCCATATGGTCTGCATACGTGAAAGGGGCTGAGAAAGTGGTGTCCTTTTTCTCCAAATGGGGATGGTGTGGGGGACCAGTTTCGGAGTGGGGCATAATGCGATACACAGAGGTGGCAAAAGCGGAAGGGTCATCAAGGGCAGCAGTGGCAAGACAACTAACAGGCTTTTCCTTCTTTATGAGGGCTCATTGTTGGGGTTTCCCGGGGAGACAATTTTTGATACGTCGTGTATTGTTGGGTTGGGCAAAAGAAGGAACACGAGCAGTAGAGGGGACATGAGTGGTAGAGGGCAAACATCCCATTACCCATGATACTCTACAGAGACTATGGGATAGTTTAACAAACATATGTAGTTCCGAATACGAAACATGCTTGTTTTGCATAGCTTTCGTTTTTGCATTCTTTGGAGCATTTCGGGTTAGCGAACTAGTGGCTAGAGCCACCAAAAGTTGGGAGTCTTCCAGTTTGCGCTCCCAGTACGTCTCCCAGGTGGCAGATTCCATCATATTGTGTATACCTCGTTCCAAAACAGATCAGATGAGAAAAGGTTCATACATAGTCCTACGCGCCATCCCCAACTACAGGACCTGTCCTTTGGCTAACTATAGGGCTTTCGTAGAACTTTGCCCCTCTGAGGGATCCAGATTTTTGGTTCACTCAGATGGCAGACCGCTCACCAAATTTCAATTCGATGTGGTGCTTCGCAAGTGCATAACATACCTCGGGTTGGACTCGTCCCATTTCGGAACACATTCCTTCCAAATAGGTGCAGCTACCTCAGCCGCTCAAGCTGGATTATCGGGAGGTGTAATTCAGTGGATCGGGTGCTGGAAATCGGGCGCCTTCAAAGGTTACATACGCCTGGAACATCAATAACCAATGCAATATACTAACACTTCTCTCTTTTTATGTCCTAGAAGTCGGGGGCATCGAATATGGATTGTGGGGCACTCCATCACGTGGGCTTTCAAGCATGCCCAGGAGCATCCCTTATGGGGTTCACTTGGACTTAACACAGTATAATGCAACAATCCACTGGCTGGGACGCAGGAGCATGGGCTGGGACGAATTTCTTCCCTGCCTGCAAAGGAGCGTAATGTGATTTGGGCAATCATAGATTCTGATTATCCACCTAGGTGATAATGATTGGGATTCGATGTCTGGACGCCAGTTTATCGCTTTGGTACGGAAGAACTTGACATCTGCCATGGTCTTGTTACCAACTACAGTTATTTGTTGGTCAGACATTATTTCAAGGCCTGCTGAAATGAACAGAAGGATTTGGCAAAGCTGCCGGGCCAAGGCAAACAGGCAAATTGGTTTGTGGCTTACATTATTAGGGGGTCATCACATTTGTCACGAGTGGTCATGGGACTGCAGGAAAGGGCTATTTTGCCCTGACGGGGTGCATATATCATTTATAGGACAGAACTTGATCCTAAGTTCATTTCAGGATGCCTTGGAAGCATTGCTGGGATAGGGATCTAGGCCGCATCTTTTGGGGGGGGGGGGGGGGGGGGGGGGTGTCACAAGCCCAAGCCGATTAAGGTGCAATGTGTTGACGGTGGGACAATTGGGTGCAGTTGTCCTGCGGGAGGCTCCTTGCTGTAGATGGCGGGAGCTGCTGGTGGTAAGGGTCGTGGGAATAGTGCAATGTTAATGGCTCGAACTAGATCTGTGCACCTTGCTGGTGGGAGTGCAGGGAAGCATATGTAAAGTCCTGGCTCGGGCACCTAATTGTTGTACAATAAAGTTGTGGCCTGTTTGATCCCACTCTTGCCTAAGTCTCGTTGATGTTATTGATTGCATTGCTTATTATTGACTTGTGAGAGGGTGGGTGCTGGGAGAAAAGTCAGTCCAGGCTACCCATGTTATTGAAGTTCTACCCTCCCTGTTTCTCCCAGCCTTTGATTTGGAAAGTACTGTGTATGTCTGGTAGTGCAATAGAAATAAGAAGTAGTAGCAGTTTCCTCCTGCTTTATCAGTTTCTAAGTGTGAAGCTGCTTTATCAGTTTCTAAGTGTGAAGCTGAAATTACAAATTCTGCTCCACAGTTCCATTTATTTTCAATACCTTTGCACAAGAAACTTTAGTCAAGTTTTCCCAACTTTTATGAAATGTCTACTTACATGATAGGAGTACACATTCTTTAGCTAAACAAAATCCATTGCTGCAATGTGAAAAACTGGTAGCAATATTATCAGGTTGCATTGTTTACTGTCATCAAGCAGTGTGAAACCTGGCTTGCAATTTGTTCTGCTTAAACACAGGTACGCAGGAGCATTTTGTAAACAGAATGTATTGGCTATGTTACCCTAGCTGCCCTCCAGCACAATATATGATGCTGTTTTTAAGATCCTTGTTACTATTACAGGATTTCAGCACACACCTTGACATGTTAGCAGCACAAAAAAAACAAGCCATCAACACATTTAGGGCCAGATTTTCAAAGCCATTTACGTGCATAAAATCCAATTTATCAAGATTTACACACAACATTTTTTTTTACTCATAATTCATAGTTTCTATGCATAAATCTCAAGTACAGGTTCCAGCATGGTTAAGAGTACAAGGTGAGTTAGGAGTTTAAAGTTGTTATCCTAGCTCAAGTTTGCACATTTTATGTGCATATATCATATTTTATGCACAGAAAATATGATTTGTGCACATAACCCATTTTTTTTGTGCAGAAAATCATGTTTTAATGCTTGCTGTGCATTTTTTTTAATGCACATTTTCTGGTTAACATGCTTTTCTCAATTCCCGATACATTAGTGTATCATTAGCTTACTACATTGGGAGTTAAAAAATTTTTTAGCAATTGAGTTAAACACACAGCTTATTACATTGGCTCCAAAACTGGTACCATATTTTCTGGCGTATAAGACGAGTTTTTAACCCCCTGAAAATCTTCTCAAAAGTCGGGGGTCGTCTTATATGCCGGGTGTCATCTTATAGGGCGTATAATTAATTTATAAGCCCTCCCTGTCTCCAAGACTATCAGAGCGGTAGCGCATCCCTCTGGCCCGCCCTTGTATCCTATTACCGGAAAAGTTATTAGATTCTAGGGATGTGAATCGTTTTTTGACGATTTAAAATATCGTCCGATATATTTTAAATAGTCAAAAATCATTAGAGGCGATATTCAATAGGAATTCCCCCGATTTATCGTCAAAAATCGTAAATCGGGGGAAGGGGGAGGGGAAGGGGGAGGGCGGGAAAACCGGCACACTAAAACAACCCTAAAACCCACCCTGACCCTTTAAAATAAATCCCCCACCCTCCCGAACCCCCTCAAAATGTCTTAAATTACCTGGGGGTCCAGTGGGGGGGGGTTCTGGTGTGATCTTCCACTCTCGGGACACGGGTGCGTTAATAGAAATGGCGCTGGCGCTACCTTTGTCCTGTCATATGACAGGGCAAAGGTAGCGCCGGCGCCATTTTGGTTCCTGTCCCCTGACGTCACGAGCGCAGGAGATCGCTCCCGGACCCCCGCTGGACCCCCAGGGACTTTTGGCCAGCTTGGGGGGGCCTCCTGACCCCCACAAGACTTGCCAAAAGTCCAGCAGGGGTCCGGAAGCGACCTCCTGCACTTGAATCGTATTTGCTGTATTGCAAAATGGCGCCGGCCATACGGCCAGCGCCATTTTGCAATACGGCAATATGGCCGTATGGCCGGCGCCATTTTGTATTGCAAAAATGATTTACACGATTTACACGATTTTAAAAAAAACAAAACTGCGACGATCTGATTCCCTCCCCCCCCAGCCAAAATCGATCATTAAGATGATCGATCACACGATTCACATCTCTATTAGATTCCTTTTTCAGAACGACAGGTCGTATCTTTTGGCAATAAAATAAATTAGATAATCCTTTTCCCTACCTTCCATCACAAAGGTCTTTCAGTATATATAGAAATGCCCCCCCCCCCACCACCCGCCCTCCCCTTATTCGTTTCTCCGAAAGGTCTTGTAGCAGCAAGTAGAGAACGTTTTGGGGAGGGGGAGGTGCGTCCTGCCCCCACCCCTCCCCCCATGGCCCAGACACTCACCTGATATTCCACTCCCCACCCTCCTGTTCTTCTTTCCTTTTGACTCCATTCCAGCCCTTCCTTCGCGCTCCCCATCCGCCTTCCCTCTAGGCACGTCAACGTGTATTTTCCAGTTCTCCCTCTCTCCGATTGGTGGGAAGCACGGTTGGGCCCGGGCAGGCGGCCCTGGGATTGGCGGCGGCGGGCAGGGCACTGGAGAGTAGTTGGGGTTGCGCTCTGTCAGTAACACATGCCTGGGTAGAGCCGCGGCAGACGCAGCAGCGGCAGTGGTAGAGGCAGCAAGGGCCTCCGGTCTGGGCTGCGAACTCCGGCCATCGCCTTTTCCTCGGAGCGCGCGCGCTCTCTCCCTCCCGCCATTGCCTTTTCCCCGGGTTATCTGCGGAGGCCCGGGCAGGGACTATAAAGCGAGGTCACAGCGGCGGCAGCAGCCGGAGCTCCAGGGGCAAAGTTCACTGCGATTTGCGGCTGCGGGCGCCTTCCTGCCTCTCAGATCTCGCACATGCGCATCTGCGCCACTTCACTGCAGTCCTCAGGAGCGAGATCTGAGAGGCAGAGAAGGAGGTACCAGTAATAGGATACAAGGGCGGGCCAGAGGGATGCGTTACCGCTCTGATAGTCTTGGAGACAGGGAGGGCTGGGCAGGCAGGGAGAGCTGACCAATCCAAGCAGGATTTGTATACAACAACCAGCCAATTGCCGGTAAGGTACATCGCTTGCCGTGATTGGCTGGTTGTTGTATACTGGGTACCACAATTTGTATGTGCATTGGAAGAAGGGTAGTCTTATACGGCGAGTATATCCCAAACTCTGTATTTTAACTGGAAAAGTTGGGTGTCGTCTTATACGCCCAGTCGTCTTATACACCGGAAAATACGGTATTTTTCTTGCAGCATGCATTTTATGCTATATCTTTTTTTTTTTTTTTTGTTCATAGGGAAAAATAAACTAAAAGAAATGTTTAGGGAACAGGAAAGTAAAAGTGACTTCCAATAAATATACTACTATGGGTTCATGGCCGAACACAAGAATCCAGATGTCCGGTTCAAGAAATAACTTATTTTGGGTAAGAAGGCTGGAATGTTTTGTCATTATAGAATGCTTCCCTTACACAGGTATTCATAGTGTAATAACTGATCATTTATAGTGCTTTAACTATGCTAAAGTACTACTGTAAAAATAAAATAAAACACAGCCATAACCAAGTCTCTCCACTGATCTGATCAGTATTTTCATATTACCTGTTCAGTTGCTGAAGGCAGGGATCCAAACTGCTTTATGTACTTATCTGTTTCTTTGGCAAGTTGATTTGTGTATTCTTTCTTCTGCTGCCTAAAGTGAAGAAAAACAAGGGTTATTTAATTTGTTTATTGTTACAAAGCAGTCTGATAATTCTTTTGCCCAGGATGAAGGCTAGTCCTTGTACTGCAGAAGCCAACAGTGCTAAAACGAACACAAAGGCTTCCAAAAACACAAAAATCATTTGAAGCCTCTTATAGAGGGCTATCCTATTAAAGGTAAACTCCCTTAAGCTATCCAAAACAGCAACCGTTTCAGAACCAGCTGAACACCAGTTCAGTGATGGAATGACGAGTTCACTGCAGCCATTGACAACCTAGATCCCCCACCCAAACCCAATTAAAGCAGACCTCTCCTCGGTTCTACAATAGTTTATGACTCTTCAAGCAACAATGTCTCCAACTTGAACAGAAATGGTGCAAACAAAATACAGATATTCTCTCTCTCTCTCTCTCTCTCTCCGACCCTTCCTCCTCTCCCATCATCCCCTGGCACCCTCCTCTACTTTATCACCTCTAGTTCTGCCTCCCTTGCCTTCCTCCTCACCATCTGTCCCTCTTTTACACACACCCCTCCATCACAATCTCTGACTCTTTCACCTCTGGCTTTGTTTGACATAAATCCTCTGCTCCTGGCTTTGTAACACACCTCCAACTGTTTCCACCAGCTCTTCTGTCTCCACACTCCCGCACACACTACCAAATGATTCTCATGCATGTTCTAACCTGGCTCTCTCTTACCCCCTTTACTCCCTTCCTCCGGCCCAAGCTCTGGTCCTCTCATTTACTGCAGATCACTTGGCAACATGGACCTTAGGGAGGCAAAAAATGTCAAGAGTCCAAATTCGCATTCCTGACTTCAGGGAAAAGGGAGAGGAGGTGGCAATTAGACCTTTCTCATGCTCTCCCCAGTATTTACCCCTACTTGTGCTCTCTCAGCATTCAACCCCCTCCTTACCTCTCCAACATTCTCCCACTTTTGTGCCACCCCCCAATATTCATCTATTCTCATATCCAACAATATTTACCACCTCTTGTACCACCCATCCACAAGCATTCACCCCCTCTTAATCTTACAACCGTTTCAGCGTTTTTCTCTCCTCACCATAAATCACTCACAGCTACCTGATTTGGGCTCTGAAGGTTTTTATATACCGTTGTTTAGACTAGCCATCACAATGGTTTACAAACATTTCAAACAAACAAAAATCCAATATAAATATAAATAAGCATAAAATGAATTATAATCATAAAACAAGATAATAAAAGACATAAAAAATAAGAATAATACAAAGCTTCATGGACATAAATACAGTTAATAAATCAATTAAAAAATATAAAAATTAATCTGTAAAACTGCAGTAGTTAAAATATATAATTGGAAGTTAAAAAATTATCCATTAAGCCTGCTCAAATAGCCAGGTTTTAAGCACCTTTTTAAACAACTTGAGTTCTGCTTGTAATCTTAAATCTACTGGTAAAGCATTCCATAATTTAGGTCCCACAAGTGAAATCGCTCTCTCTCTAACCAGGGTGAGTCGAGCAGAGGTAACTGAAGAGATTGAAAGCAAACCTTTATAAGCAGACCTTACGTTTTGCTGCAGAGTGTGCAATCGAATGACAGCGTTTATCCAGTCTACTTGCTCACCATAAATTGCTTTATGTAGAATACAAAGTGCTTTAAATTGAATCCTGTATTCAATGGACAACCAATGCACAGATTTCAGAATAGGGGTGATATGATCTTTTTCCTACTACCCATAAGCACCCTAGCGGCTGCGTTCTGCAGAATCTGGATAGGACAAATAGTGGACTGTGGCAGGCTGAGAAATAATGAATTGCAATAGTCTGTACCGGTAAATACTAGGGATTACAATACTGTTCTAAAATCATTTGGATTTAATAATGGTTTTAATTGTCTAAGCATTAAAAGTTTGCTGTATCCCTCCTTGATTTTAATAGAAATGTGTTTTTTAAAATTGAGCTCTGGGTCAATCCAGACTCCAAGGTCTCGTACTTTATCTCCTAGGTTAATCGAAAGATTGTCTTGGGGCACTATTAGTTTTTGATCTAAACTTGAAACTTTCCTTTCTAAAAGAATGATTTCTGTTTTACTGATATTTAAGCTAAGTTTCATTTGCGTTAGCAGCTGTTTGATAATATTCAGATACATAGATGTAATTTCATAAGTTTTATCTAGTGTATCATGAACAGGAATAATAAACTGAATATTGTCAGCGCAAATATAGTAATTTAGGCCTAGTCCGGAGAGAAGACGACAGAGCGGCAGCATATATATGTTAGAGTGGCTGAAAGAGAGGAGCCTTGTGGTACTCCTGTTTCAAGAGTTATGGTGTCTGAAAATGTATTGTTCATGTTAACCTGATATGACCTGTTGCTCAGGTAAGAAGTGAACCAGTGCAAGGTTTTATCTTGGAGCCCTATCTCTGAAAGTCTTTGCAGATTTGTGCGGTTCATGGTGTCAAACCCCGCTGAGAGGTCTAGCAATATTAAAAGATATTTATGTCCACTATCAAATCCTCTCATCACAGTATCTGAAAGGGATAAAAGTAGCGTTTCAGTGCTAAAGTGTCTTCTGAACCCGAACTGCATTGGGTAAAGGATATCATTGGCTTCTAGATGTTCCATCAGTTGTTTCTGAACCACTTTTTTGATTAACTTTGAGAGAAATGAGAGTTTGGATATTGGTCTGTAGTTATTTAATACAATGGGGTCATTTTCCTCCTTCCCCACTTTGACCTGACCCCCCTGAGATCATAAGACAACTTCAGCTGTGTGCTCCAGCCCCTCTCTTCCTGTTTCCTGCCTCCTGCCTGAGAGGGAACAGGACCGGAGAGGCTGGAAGAAGGAAACCCCAAGATGCCAGACTATGCATGTAATCTGATACTAGAGAAATTGCAACAAAATGCATTTCCTCCTGTATTGGGTAAAATACAAAGATATTAGAGATGCACATTTCCCAGAGCTGACAGAGAAAATCAGAGACTTCCCACAAAAGAATAAGCAGGCAAAACTCTGCATAATCCTGAGGGGAAACATAAGAACATAAGATATGTCATACTGGGTCAGACCAAGGGTCCATCAAGCCCAGCATCCTGTTTCCAACAGTGGCCAATCCAAACAAGAGAAACAGCAGCTAAAGCAGCAAAATATGTTGTGTCCTACTACCAGACCAGAAATATAATCTAACCGGGGAGTACAGGATAAGCATCAGAACCTGGAAATTGTCATCACTTGTCCTCCTTTTACCCTATAATTTTCTCTCTTCTAGACTCTGCAGTGTCTGATGAAGGCTCACCACTCACCTTCTTTTCATGTCCCTGAATAGCAGAACAGGAGATTCTGAATTGGGGAGAGCAGAGTAGCTCATCTCTGCCATGTCTGCTCCAGGATCATCCCTTTCCCCTTCACCCTCCGCCACCCTACCTTCCTTGCAGGCTGCCAAGAAGGGAGGGGCAGGAGAAGGAAGCAGAGGACTGTTCTCTGTTGCCTGAGATCTGGGGCACCAGCCACCTTTGCCCATGCATAGTGATGCCCCTAGCAAATCCCTGAAAAAACACTTTGTACAGAAGGAAAAAGAAAAAAAATGCTCCCGGTAGAAAGAATACTTGCAGATACGGGCCTGCAGAAAGCAAATGAAAAACAGAGAGAAAAATTTAAAATTGTATTTTGAGCAAAGTATTGTGGTTGTTGTGTTAGTCCATTTGAATATGTAGAAATAAGGGTCAATAAACAAGTTGTAGGTGGTACCTATTTATTTGACTAACTCAATATATCTGTGACATAGCTCTCAAAAGCTAGTCCAATAAAAAGATTACCTGAATTTGTCTGTTGACTCTAACTCCTAAAATTCAATCTTAAAATAATGGTGTACATAATATGTAACCCCTGGGCGGGATGGATCCTTGAGCTGACGCTCAGGGGCACACAGGAATAAAAGAGGGGATGGACCCTTTCTGCACACACTCCTATTTACTCTCTTCCCCTCTCCTTTAGTCACTCATGGATAGCTTAGCATCTGAGTTCCAGGATTCCCAGTTGGAAAAGAATCGTTCTAATGCCCGTTTTGCAATACCAGCTTTTCTCCCTCCTTTAAACAGCACTAATAATCATCTCAGTCTTAGCATCCAATAAACACACTGAGAAACAGGGTGGTTTTCAACTTCCTTTACTTATCGTGGACTAGATGACTGAAGAATATTTACAGCTTCAATTCAGATCTAAATTAAAGTCAATAAATAATAAGGCAGTAAGAAGGATAATAAATTTGTGACTTTACTTCTTTAGCAAAGTCTCTCAATTCCTTGGAAGCACAGTTTTCAACACTTAAATTCTTTCTCTTCCCACTTAATCCAAATACACAGATTACTCAGATTTATCACATTGAAGATAGTTCAGTCCCCTTTTTCATTCCCAATTTTGTTCCTAGATCTCTTCCCACTGTAGGTGGTTAGAATATAGTCCCAATACTTTATCAAAACTTAGTCCCATTTTCAATACATTTCCTAAAATCTTCTTAAATCCTTGAGCTCCTTATGAAGTACCAGATGGCCACTTTACTCTCACTTATATTTTACCTGAGTAGCAGTAACCAAGTTCTTGTTACCTTTAGTTCTTTGCCCCTTATATCCTCTAGTTTCCTTCCCTTTATACCATTGGCAGGGATCCTCTCCTCCAGATGAAATCCTCCACACTTCCAGCTTCTGTCAAGGTGAAAGACATCACTCTCTCAAAGATTTGGTTACTGAGTCCTGGATACCAAGGACCATCAGCTCCCACTGGAACAAAAATAGTCTTTAAATCCAAAAAGGAGAAAAAACAAGTAAGAGACAGGAAGGATGGAATAAAACTTCCTTGCCTCAAAACAGAGAAGATAGTCCAAAAGACAGCTAATTTTTAGTGGAAACTCCTCTGCATCGACTTACTATCAGGTCTATCCTCTGAAAGAGAGATAGCGCACTGCAGGTCTTACCTATCCCGTGATCCAGCCTTGAACACAGGGATGCCCCAATCCACTGCAACAAGGGGGACCAGGCTCTCAGAGAATTCTCCAAAAATGGACGACAAGAGTAAAAACACAAGCAGAATCAGGTCAGATGGAAGGCTGACCCGAAAAGGGAAAATCTCCAACTCCTTTCCAATAAATAAGGGAAAAATTGTACAGCAGGAGCAGCAAGTTCCTGTCTGTAGGAAAGTCCAACTCAAAATCTGCAAGGATTGATGGTGCTTGAGGATGATAAACAGCTAGTAACACCATCTGCAGTACCCACATGGGGGAGTAAAACTCAAATCTCTCTTCACTACTTCTATACTGAACCTCCCCAGTTAAATGGTGTAATCCTTTCAGTGAGAGAAACCAAAAGTTTCCCTCCATTCTATAATGCCTGAAAGACTAACATTGACCTATACGACAAACAATAGAAAAATCCCATCTGGTCAATTATTTTAACATGTATAAACCTTAGCCAAGTGAATGCTTCTGAACTGTGCAAACACATATAAATATAGATTTTTTAAAAAACCTATGCAGCAGAATCCAAGCAATAATGAGGCTATTGTAAGGGATACGCTTCCTTTAAAATTTGTTGAGAAGCTAGCAATACGTAAACTCCTCTGTTTTTCAAGCCATAGCATCAAACAGGGAGTAATTCATAGGCAGAAGAAAAGCTGCACAGCTCAGCTTTATTAGACCTTTGATATTATCCCAAACCTAAAGTATTTCAGCAAAAAAAACAAAAAACTTTTAGTTACAAGACATTGCATCTACCCTGCTGCATGTCCCCAGAAGCAGGGGATTTGATGTGACCTTTCAAACACTGATTGATCTGGAGTCCTTTTGGAGGAAATGCTTAAAGGTACAGAACAAGGGTGTGAAACATGCGGGCCATATCAGGCCTAGTGGACTTCATCCTGCCCACCACTGCTCTGAGGACAAGAGCCTCGAATGGTAATAGTCTTTCGTTAACTTCTTTAGCGCAAACCCCGCCTTCGCTGCACAGAGTGCAATGCTTGTGCAAGGACAGGCTCATAATTCTTTCCTATCCAGTCCCAAGTAGTGAGGGGGCAAAAGAAAGAGCAGACCCCCCCCTCCCCCACCAGCTGGCACATCTAGTCAGAAGAGAGCCCATGACTGATAGGTGCTGCCCACATCTCTCCATACTTTTCTATGTGCATATATATGTATAGGAGTAATGAAGAGGCCTCAGACAGTTTTCATGGCAGGCAGGAAGAGGGAGAAGGCAAAGAGAGTTTGCCCTCAAGAGCCTTTTCCTTTTATTGTACATTCATACAAAGGCAGATGATGTGTCATTACATAATTGGCTACTTTCCCATAGCAACAGAAAAGTCATTACACCATTGGCTTTGGCTCAGGGGGTGTGCACGGATCATATCATTGGCTGCTGAAATCTATACCTCCTGACTTTGTCCTGCCTCTGACTAAGGAACACCCAGCCCCTCCCCCAGGAATTCAGGGCCAACAGGTATCCTTTCCCAGGCAGAGAGGCTTAAGCACAAGTGATGCTTTTATTCAGGCAAATGTCAGGGAGAAGGGAAGTTAATGTTTAACCCTGATGAAATGGCTTGCTGGCAAGCGCATATTTCCCACATCTCACCCTTTCTGTTTTTGTTTAGGGCAGCTCAGTAAAGCTTTAGACCCTTACTGAAATCTGTTATGTCTTGGTATGGGCTGGAAATAGGGGAAGAGGGATTATGGAGAGAAGAGAGCTAATTCGACGTGGTGTGCCAGCTGCCGATGAGCCTCTGAATCTCCATATCACCCAGAGCTGGTGCAGGTGGTGTGCCAACTCTGCAGGGCTCATGATTCCCTATTAGGCATCTTACAAGACATCTTTGTATCCGGGCTGAGAGCAAGGTTTCAATATGGATATGAGGGTTGGGTATGCACTGAATACAGCATCACAGGCAGATAGTTAAGATAATTACAGTAATTATAATAGAAATCACCCCTTTGAGACCAGAAATATCAGGGAGCCAGGACCATAGCCAGTTCCATGGAGAAGTTGGTATTCTGTCTGAAAATGGTGCATCAGCAACCATGGTTTCTATCTGCTCTGTGGTATGTGTGAGGTTTGCTTTATAGTCTGATATGTACACACAGCAATGAGATCCAATTAATGCACAAACACCACCCTTTAAGGCTAAAATGGTTTCTAAGGTATAGCTGTTCTGTAATGCTACTTCTCTAATCTGAGAAACTTCTGTTGTGAGTAGTTTTAATGCATGGACTGTCTGATTAAGTATGGCAGTCGTCCAGTTAGCTAGGATGTGTAAGTCCCTGTAATTCATAGCTGTTCCCATTGGAGGAAACAGGCTTCTAGCTATCTGAGTTTCTGTATACTTTTCTATGGGATTATTTATCGCCTCCCTTTTGTTACGGAGCCTTGCTTTGGGTAAATTTTTGACTGCATAGTATGAGGGGAGGATGTAGCCTAAAGTGCATCTGTCTCTCCATCTTGGGGAAATGTACATATATGCTCTACACCCACATAACATCCATATGTTTCCTAACAGATTAGTGGACATGTCATTGGTTATCATTTGGGCTATATAACTACAAAAGGTAAATCCTTCATCCCCTCTATACTTTCTGTACCTGCTTGGGTCTCTCACTGCACATCCTGAAATCTGCCAATTGCATACATATGTGGTATAACTATGCACGTGTTCAGTGATTAATACAAATGTTCGGTTACAATATGGATATTTCCCACCTGAATTCCCTTTCCATCCCCTGTATCATAGTCCCAACAAAGAGCGGCAGTCTCTTGAATACAGCTACCAATGTGTAGTATGGTATTATTAACTGGAGAGTTAATGAAAAAATCTCTGTAAAGGATAATTAGTCCATACTGTAATGTTAAATGGTACAGCATGCATCAGTAGTTCTCCGCAGGCTTGGGTTGGCATGTGTGTGCAGATCCAACAGTCTGTTCGATTCAACAGGTGTGAAAAGTTCTGATTCGAGGATGTACATGTTGTCCTGTCAGAGTCCTTGTTCTGAAATCGCCATAGCTGGAGAAATAAGGCAAAGGATGAGGATGCAGAACACAATTGTTAATGAGTTGGCATTCAGGCAAGAAAAAGCGGCTAATAAGTTCTCTGGAGTTTTCTCAAGGCCTTGCTGTTCTAAGAGTTGTGCAGGTTGGTTGGATAGGGCCTTGATCTGTCCCCAGGTCATGTGGTGCTGCTTTTTGCAAGGAGTCCGGTCTCTGTCCTTCTGAGGGCTGTGGAGGCTCAGGGAGAAGTTGGTGATCGGGTCCTGTAGACCTGGACACCTTTCCATCTTTCCACGGCTTGATACACCTGTGGAAGCAAGCAGAGAAACATATCCTCGTTCCCCATTTTAAGGGAACGGGACCGTACCAGACATTAAATATTCTATACAAAACTGATGGCTGTGGGTGACTAACCCTAGTCCCATAATGATTACTCATGGCTGTGGTCTTAAATTTGAACCTGATATGTTTAGATGATTTAAAGTAAACAATACTTTGTTCAGGGGGAAAATCCAGGGGCAATCCCCCCTTTTTCTTTTTGTTTGGTCCAGAGCTCTTAAGGGTATGATTTGCTCTCTCCACAATGGCTTGCCCTGTGGTGTTGTAGGGGATGCCAAATAAGTATTTAATGTTCAATTATTGACAAAATTCATGCAAAGGAATGGCTGCAGTAAGCAGAGCCATTATCAGTTTTCAGGACAGAGGGTAGCCCCATTATCAAGAAAGTTTTTATGCAGTGATCAATTTTCATTCAGTAAAATAGCAATAAATGTAAATTAATCATTTAAAGGAAAAGTCATTTGCAGTAAGCAGAATCAAATGACAAGTATATTAGACATTACATTAAACATATGTTACACAAGACTGACATATATTCATTCATCTTGCAAATATTAATTTACACAAAACTGACACATATTCATCCATCCTGCAAATATTTCATGCATCAAGACAGACAACAGATAACACATAATATGAGCTAAAAATCTTATCAAAAAGTTATCAAAAACAAAATTAGATCAAGGATCAAAAGTCAAAAGGTGTTTAGAAAAATGTTAAAATAAACTGCAAAGTGTCCATCTTCACATCTCCTCATGGCAGGAAGGCTGTAAATCTGGAAAATATTAAAAACTGGCATACAGCAAAAAATTTAAGGTAAGGATAAAAGTGAAATTCTTACTTTTTTAACCTTGAAGAAATCAATTCTATCATTCAATTTAATAAAATCAATTTGGATTTGCAAGAAAAGGTTTGTGAGGGATTGCTTTATATGTAGCAACCTCTGTCAGTAAAAATTTTAAGGTTCAGAATTCTGTATAAATTTTGTGAAAAAGAAAATAAAACTGAAGTGTCCTTAATACAGAAGGTCTGTAGGCCTGAAAAATAAAAACTATTATACAACAGAATTATTAAAACAATAATATAATATAACTTGTAGAATAACATAGCGCCTCCTAGTGGAGACACCATCATTACTTTATAGATTGCAACTTTTGTTCCAGGTTGCAATCAATAATACTCTGAGCTTACTTTCAATGTGGAATATCAGAATAGAATTTCTTCTTATAATTATTAGAATAGGAAATTAAACACGCTGTTTGCTCAGCTCTGTCTGCTGCATGCTAAAGTTTGTAACTACTATTAATCTGTCTGAGTTATAACATATATAAACTAGAGAGAGAAACTGCAGTACTAAGTCCAGTTTTTTTTTCTTTCTTTTCAAAAGTTCTCCCTCCCTCCCCCATGAGTGGCTAGCAAGAGTTACAGAAAAGGGGGGGGAGGAGTAGTGTTTCTCAAAAGAAAAGAACTGCACCCAAGGAATTAATCCTTCAGTCAATAGGAACTGAAAGATAGCTTTGTTTAACAATTGATTCCATCAACCACAGACAATGGCTGGCTGATTCTTTGCAGACAGACACCACTTCAATTCACTTTAGGGAATAATCACAGTAAGAATACAAGTTCTGTGTGCTGGCAATTCAAACTATAAACTTAAATCTCAGAGAAATGGAGTCATTTTAAATGTGAGCCAAATAAACTTTGCAAAAGGGAAACTTTCACATGTAATTTACACAGTAATTGTTCAAATCTCAGTACAGTTTTTAACATAAGGCTATGCATACACTTTGTGGGGGAAAATACTCTCAAAGTATGCAGATTTTTTGTAACTGAATTTCAAATAGAAACTACTCCTTAAGTATGCAGTCCCTCTGCAACTGAACATCGAAGACCAGGAGAAACCATTTTTTCCAAATTTGTACTGTCTGCACAGTTACTTTGCCTAATCTGGTCTGCAAGAGGTCATTGAAGTGTATAATTAAATCAATTTTTTCATAGTGATATTTTCTTTGCTTGTAACGCATGAGTCTAATTAAATCCTTTTTTTCATATTGATATTTTCTTTGCTTGTAACACAGGAGTGCAGCTGCCTGGCCCAAGGTCTTATACGCTGATTTCTTTGAAGACCTGGGGGCATAGCCACTGCACATGGCACTTGCTGCCACACCTAGTTCTTTGTTTCTTTCTGTAATGGGAAAGGCTTGAATCCCTTTCAATAATTCCTCCCTTGTGAGATTTCCATGTTCTAGGTGGAATCCCATGCTGACCGCTGCACATAAATTGTTACCGGGAGCAGTGGTTTGAGATAGTAATTTACCTGCACAAATTGATGATGCAGAATTAATGACTGTCTCAGGCAATGGCAAATGAATGTTCAGGGAGTGGTTAGTGGGGGAAGGGGGTTGCAGGCAAGATGGAGGAAGGCTAGTTTTTCTGACCTCAGTGTTTTCTATTTCCTGGGGTCTTTTCTCTGAGGTGGATGCAGAGGAAGCCACAGGAGCCATGTGATTGTGTGTCCCCAGATGTTCTATTTCATTTTCTGCCCCCCTTTGTTCATGGTTCTTTTCTGTGATGGGGAAGGCTTGAAGTCCTTCTAATAATTCTGTTTCTGTAAGGTTTTCTTTCTGCAGTTTCTGCTGAAATTCAATGCTAATCACCCCACCCAGGCCAGGTGGTGGCTCTATTGTTCTCAAGGGTTGCTTTTCTGAAGAAATGGGGAAGGTGTGAATTGGCTTGGGTGTGGGTAGCTGATACAAAGAATTTGCTGTCTCTGAGGGAGATTGAGCATAAGATGGGGGAAGGGTATGTCTGCCTGCTTCTAAAAGCACATGGTTTGAAACTGCTGTTTTTAAACCTTTTTTTCTGTGCGTTCGATGGCTTCTGTACATTTTTGCCATATTAATCTTTGCTTTATGGGAGCTCTGGGAGCCGTATGAAGATAATTGCCGATTGAAATCCAATTCTGGGTATTTAGAGTTCCAGACTCCATGGAATACCAAGGGCAACGGCAAGCTATTTCACTTATTAATTTTTCTAAGTCCCCCAGGCTGACTTGCGCTAGTTTTCTTCTGGTGATGAAATAATGATTATTGATGATTTGCTGCAGCTCCTTGGCATGTAGCCTCTGCTGTATAGTCAAATCACTACCCATGCTTACGAGTGTGGGGAACAAACTTGCTGAGAAATACTTTTAAAAATTACTAAGAAGTACTTTTTTTTAAAATATTAACGATTGCAAATCTGTTGAACGGTACGTACCTTTAAGCTATGACCAGCCGAAATAAGCATGGAGTTTATCATCACTGTCGTGGTCACCAGATATAGGAGTAATGAAGAGGCCTCAGACAGTTTTCATGGCAGGCAGGAAGAGGGAGAAGGCAAAGAGAGTTTGCCCTCACGAGCCTTTTCCTTTTATTGTACATTCATACAAAGGCAGATGATGTGTCATTACATGATTGGCTACTTTCCCATAGCAACAGAAGAGTCATTACACTATTGGCTTTGGCTCAGGGGGTGTGCACGGATCATATCATTGGCTGCTGAAATCTATACCTCCTGACTTTGTCCTGCCTCTGACTAAGGAACACCCAGCCCCTCCCCCAGGAATTCAGGGCCAACAGGTATCCTTTCCCAGGCAGAGAGGCTTAAGCACAAGTGATGCTTTTATTCAGGCAAATGTCAGGGAGAAGGGAAGTTAATGTTTAACCCTGATGAAATGGCTTGCTGGCAAGCGCATATTTCCCACATATATGTAACATTGTTGTGCATTTCTTCTTCCTACGGTATGTGACTGTCCCCTCCTTCCACTTGCTGATAGGGGGTTGCCAGAATGAAAGCAAAACTGCAGTTTTCCTGCTTGCCAGGAAAAGCCAGAGGCCGATTACTGTACTATTTATTTTGTTGACATTTCATATTTAGCTTGGGAGTTCGGGATGATTGGTTACTTCTTTTTTTGACTTGCTACATTACTTTTACTGTGTTTTGAAAAATCTTGGTCAGAATAAGCCATTAAACAAGTCTGGAAAGGAACAAATTGCCGTAATTGCATAGGTTTGTGAAAAACAGAATGGCCAAAGAGAACTGTGTAAATTTATTTTTTTTTTACATTTCACAATTCTATTTTTTCACCTAACAGTTATGAGCTATATCTAAGCACTTTAAAGTACAACAGAGAACAAGAAATTGGAGTAATAATGAAAGTCCAGCTAGTATGCACAAATAAACAGTAAGAATACTCAATACATCAGACACCAAGTTCACATCATTCAAATGGCAACTAAAGAAGACCCTCCATTTTGAAAGTATGTCATAGGAAGTAACAAATCAGGTATCTCCAAAGTGTGTGCAGCCATTTTAGGAAATACTTCAAAATAGTCAGCACATAGCACTAATTACTAATACACTGACCAGTCAATTTCGGTATTTAATCCCCTGAGTTCCACAGAATTGAAATTAAAAATCCAATATTATTTCCATTGCGGTAGAAGAGGACTGGAAGGCTCATCTGCAAACTGCTCCCAGCATCCCCCAGGAGAGGACTCCAGAGGTCACAGCGAGCGATCCAGGCTTTGAGCTCCACAGCCCCAAATTCCAGAGGCTCTGCACCCTTTGCAGTACAAGAGAACCGGAAGTGTGCACCGAATCTCAAACCTTTCAATCCTTTGGGTGAAAATAAACTTAATGGTGGTTGAAGAGGACTGGTTTGAATAGCTTTGGAAATTCTTAGGACTTAAAGTTTGGAAAGAGGTTTAATAGTAGGATACATTCTTTAGAGTTTGTGTGTGTCTGAGATAAGCAAGGCAGAGGGAGTTAATTCTAGTGTCTATCTTTCTTTCCTAGCTCAACCCTTGATTTTTAGGCAAAAGACACTTTCTCATTAAAAATCAATCAGGCTCTTATCTAAATCATACTATTACACCAGTCCTTACTGAGAGTTTAATCAGCCCCTTGTAGGTCACTAGCAGATTCATTAGTGAATACATCTATAAATTTAAAGTACTCTAATTTCAACTCCCTTAGTAACTTAAACTTAACTAGGAACTCAACAAAATTAAGATGAAGGCAGCAGTCCAGCAGCAAGATGGGGGCTTCCCAGTCTTTTGCATCGAGTGTCACATGTATGATTTTTTACCCGCCTGTGAGAGATTGTATGTGTGCATCCAGTGCAAGGAGCTCCTGGATCTCAGAGAAGGGGGTCTGATCTCTGGAGGATAAAGTGGCAGACCTGGAGGAGCTGAGGCAGACAGAGAGGGACATTGACAAGACCCTTCAGGGATATAGTAGCCAAGTCCCAAATCCAGTCTGGCAGCCCCGATGCTGCCTTGGATCAGAAAGGTCTCTTAGTTGGAGACAATCACCCTAGGGTAGCAGGAAGTGATCCTGTAGCAAGGATTTTCTCTCCAGGTGATGTATTGTCCTCTCGCACTGAGCACAGGTCTCCCAGAGCTACTGCCCAGGAGGGAAGGGTTAGGCCAGCCATCAAAACTGGTGATTCGATTATTAGAAATGTAGATAGCTGGGTGTCTGGTGGACGTGAGGGCTGCCTGGTAACTTGCCTGCCTGGTGCAAAGGTGTTGGACCTCACGTGTCACCTAGATAGGAGTACAGACCGTGCTGGGGAGGAGTCTGCTGTCGTGGTACATGTGGGCATCAGTGCCATAGGAAAATGTGGGAGGGAGGTTCTGGAAGTCAAATTTAGGATTTTAAGTAGAAAGCTGAAATCCAGAACCTCTAGGGTGGCATTCTCTGAAATGCTCCCTGTTTCACATGCAGGTCCCCAGAGGCAGGCAGAGCTCCAGAGTCTCAAAGCATGGATGAGACGATGGTGCAGGGAAGAGGGATTCAGTTTTGTAAGGAATTGGATAACCTTTTAGAAAGGGGGAAACTTTTCCAAAAGGATGGACTCCACCTTAACCAGAGTGGAACCAGGTTGCTGGCATTAATACACTGTTTTGCCAGCAACCTGTGTGGCACTATTATCCTGATTTCAGCAGAAGGAAAGGGACAATAAACAGATAAAAGTACATCAAGAGTAGAAGAAAGGGGATTTCAATCTGCTGGATGTTGACTGGAACATCTCAGCTGCAGTGTCTTCTAGAAGCAGGGAGATCCTGGATTCTCTGCAAGGAGAACTGTTCTGTTAATTGGTAACAGAGCTGACAAGGGAGGTGGCAATACTGGACATGGTGCTTACCTACGGAGACAGTATCTTTGATGTCGTAGTGGACAAACATTTGGGATCTGGTAATCACAGGATGGTGTGCATGAGATGAAGGTTCTTTCAAAGGAGAGGAATCTAGACTTTGTTAAAATGTGGGAAGTACCTAAAGGAGTCATTAACTGGATGGAAAAATCTAGGAAAAGTAGAAGAGCAGAGAGCAAAACTAAAAGGCGATATTAAAAGATGGCTAAACAGGTGGGAAAAAAGGACAGCACAAGCCAGAAAGAAAGATGCTTGGCTGCATAAGGAGAGGAATGTTCATCAGGAAAAGGAAGGTGATGCTGTCCGTGTATAGGTCCCTGATGAGACCTCATTTGGAATACTGTGCACAATTCTGGAGACCACACCTTCAAAAGGATATAAACCAGGTGGAGTCAGTCCAGAAGGTAGCTACTAAAATGGTCAGTGGTCTTCATTGTAAAGAATATGGGGATAGATTGAAAGATCTAGAGGAAAGGCAAGATAGGGGAGATATGATAAAAGACATTGAAATACATCCAAGGTTTCCATGCACAAGAGGCAGTCCTCTTTCAAAGGAAAGGAGGCTCTAGAATGAGGGGTCATGGGATAAGGGTGAATGGGGATAGACTCAGGAGTAAGCTTAGGAAATATTTCTTTACATAGAGGATGCATGGAGCAGCCTCCCAGTGAAGGTTGTGTAGACAAAAACTGTATCTGAATTCAATAAAGCATGGAATAAACATAGGGAATCTCTGAGATAGTGATGGGAATTGTAAAGCTAAATTAGTTGGGTGAATGAGTAGATTAGATAATCCATACGGTCTTTTTCTGCCATCATTTTTCTATGTTTCTATATTCCTAACAAGATGGTATCTAGAAGTAGTGAGTTAAGCTGGATCAAAGACAAATATAATAGAAACATAGAAGTGATGGCAGAAGAAGACCAAACGGCCCATCCAGTCTGCCCAGCAAGCTTTCACACCTATTTGTTTTCATACTTATCTGTTACTCTTGGCACTTATAAGTAACTTTTTGGTTCCAATTCCCTTCCACCCCCACCATCGATTCAGACAGCAGTGCTGGAGCTGCATCTAAGTGAAGTATCTAGGTAATTGGTTTGGGGTAGTAACCGCCATAATAAGCAAGCTACTCCCACGCTTGTTTACCCTGCCTGTGCAATTCAGTCCTTGTTGGTTGTCTGAATATAAATCCTCTTTACTTCATTCCCCCCTGCCGCTGAAGCAGTGAGCTGCGCTGGATATGTATTCCAAGTGAAGTATCAGGCTTAATTGATTCGGGGTAGTAACCGCCGTAACAAGCAAGCTACACCCATGCTTATTTGTTTACCCAGACTATGTTATTCATTCCTTGTTGGTTGTTGTCTGAATATAAATCATCTTTTCTTCATTCTCCCTGCTGTTGAAGCAGGGAGAATGCTGGCTATTTATTGAAAGTGAAGTATCAGGCTTATTTGGTTTGGGGTAGTAACCGCCGTAACAAGCAAGCTACTCCCCTGCTTTTTTGTGGATGCAAATACTTTTTTCCTCTTGCCGTTGAAGCATAGAGCAATGTTGGAGTCGCATTAACTGTGTGTATGTTTATTGAATAAGGATATTAATCTCCAGGTAGTTGCCGTCATTCCCGCAAGCAAGCCACACCCGTGCCTCTTCTCTTCATTCACATCCTCTAGACTTTATGGATCCACAGTGTTTATCCCACGACCCTTTGAAATCTTTCACAGTTTTGGTCCTCACCACTTCCTCCGGAAGGGCGTTCCAGGCATCCACCACCCTCTCCGTGAAGAAATACTTCCTGACATTGGTTCTGAGTCTTCCTCCCTGGAGGACTAGATTGCTAGCGGATGAAAAGTAAGTAAATTACTAACGGGCCGATACAGTACTGTTAGCCGGCATTTGGACGTGCTTTTTCAACGCGCTAGTTTTACCCCTTATTCAGTAAGGGGTAAATAGCGCGTTCAAAATGCGCATCCAACCCCCCCAAACCTAATAGCACCTACAACATGCAAATGCATGTTGATGGCCCTATTAGGTATTCCCGCGCGATTCAGTAAGTAAAATGTGCAGCCAAGCCGCATATTTTACTTTCAGAAATTAGCGCCTACCCAAAGGTAGGCGCTAATTTCTCTGGGCACCGGGAAAGTGCACAGAAAAGCAGTAAAAACTGCTTTTCTGTGCACCCTCTGACTTAATATCATGGCGATATTAAGTCGGAGGTCCCGAAAGTTTAAAAAAGTAAAAAAAAAAAAAAAAAAAAAATCTGAAATAGGCCCAAGGCTTGAAAACCGGACGCTCAATTTTGCCGGCGTCCAGATTCCAAACCCGTGGCTGTCAGCGGGCTCGAGAACCGATGCCGGCAAAATTGAGCATCGGCTGTCAAACCCGCTGACAGCCGCCGCGCTCCTGTCCGAAAAGAGGCGCTAGGGACGCGCTAGTGTCCCTAGTGCCTCTTTTACCGCCAGGCCTAATTTAAATAAATTTATTTACTGAATCGCACGCACAGGAGAGTGGCCTAGGCGCTCGCCCACTCTCCCGCGTTTTTTACTGTATCGGCCCGTAAGTGAACTAGAACGGGCTCAGCAGAGTGGAAGGTATGATATGCAGAAAGAAATAGATGAAGGTCAGAAGAAGAGGGAAAAAAGTCAAGGGGTCGGCAATAAACTGCACACTCTAAGATCTTAGAAAAGAACAAAAGGAAAGGGATGTTTGGAGATATGGGGATCAAAATTAGATTTCTTCTAATTATGCCAGATAGTACCAGGATGGAAAGGCGGCAAGAAGAGTGTTGATTGTAGAAAGCAGAATAAGAGTGAAAATCAGATCCGATGGTAAGGTAGTGAGTTTGGAGGTATGAAAAACATTAACAAGCTCATTCATAGTCAATTGGTGGAAATAAGAGAAGTGGAGGAAATTACTATTTGGAAAAAGGGATATGATAAAGCTAAGGCATTAACTGAAGTAACAAAGGAGACGTTGTCAAGAAAAATTATGAGAGAGTACATAGGAACAGGACGGCAGAAAAAGATCATATGGCTCATTCTGTCTTCTCATATGTCCAATTTAGCACTATAATTTCCATCACTTCCTTAGAGTACAGTTTGGGAAGATTGAGTTTGACAGAAATAAAAGGAAGGGGAGGAGAGGGGTCCCCTTGCTTTCTGCCCAGGACTTTTGGCAATCTTCTACTCTGCCACTTTACCAGCAGTCAACAGCTTATTTATCTCTGTGGAAAGACTGAAGCCTATGCTTCAATTTACACAATAGATTAGTCATTGCACCTTATTATGGGGTCTATTTACTGAAGAGCATTGAATGCGCTAGTGCTGAAAGAGTGAAAGAAGCAATGTTAACACATTTCCAGTAATGCATCATTTTTTCAGTTACATTTTAACAGAAAAATGCAGATTAAGTTGATTAATATTCAAATCATGCTAAGCAGCTCATTTGAATACAATGTGTTTTGTAATAATGTGTTTGCATATATAAACGCCACCATTAGTGCAAACATTTTACTATGCCTCTAGAGGTGTACTTAAGTGCCTGCATTAAATACACTTTATGATCATTTTTAATGCGCAATTCACTAAAGGATTTACTCCCATTCATTAGTGAATCATGTTTTGCTGTACTGCTTATACATGTATTCAAATTGCATGTTAACATGCATAAACGCATGTTGATAAATAAGACCTCTATTAGTCAATAAAAGTATTCTGATTGTGTACATTTGATTCTCCCCTTTTCTTTATAGTTTATATAATACATATTGCCCACTGCGTTTTTTAGAGAAAGGCATTATACCTCAATCACACTCAACCTTCATTTCTTTCTTGGTTTATTATTACCTCTGAGTGTAGTATCTACTTATAATCTCTAATCAGTTTTCTGGACTGTGTTACCAAACGAGTCTATCAGGAAAATTAATATTTTTAAACACATTTCAAACATCTAATAACGTTCCTTAAACAATATTCAAATGTTTTCCACAGTTATTCAACAGCTTTATTTGAACAAGACAGTGCTACTTTTTAGCCCAGGGAAACTAGCTTTATAAAATATGTACTGAATCTAAAATATATGCATATTTAACAAACATTATTGTAATACCATCAAAGAGGTATTTAACTAGGAGACGTTCAAGAAATTTAAACAATACCCCCTCAGGAAGAAATCATCATGTGGTTGACCCGCAGCGAGCGGTTCACCTCCTTCAAGTCCAGTATGGGTCGGAACGAACCGTCCTTTTTGGGAACGACGAAGTAGATGGAATAATGGCCCGAGCCCACCTCGGCGAAAGGGACGGGCACAATAGCGTCTATGTCCTGGAGTCGGTCTAATGTCTGTTGAACCGCCATCCTCTTGAGATCGGAGCCGCAAGGAGAGAAGAGAAACCTGTCCCTTGGTGGATGGACAAACTCCAAGGCGTAACCGTGTTGTATGGTGTCCAGGACCCACTGGTCCGAAGTTATGCCTACCCACTCCTCGAAGAATTCCGAGAGTCGGCCCCCGATGGGTGGACTGGAGGAGTGGGTCGCTCTGGCATCATTGGGAAGATTTGGTGGAGGGGTTCCCCTGTCCTGAAGCCTCTCTCGTGGGCCGCTGCCCGCGAAAGGAACGCAACCAGGGCTGTGGTCTACTGGAGGCTGCGCGAGAGCCAGGTTGCCGGTACGATCTGTAACGCCGCTGTGCCCTAGCTCTGGTCCTAGTGGAGGCAAACGCCCGGTAAGGACGCTGCCTATCTTCGGGCAGACGATGTACCGAGTTCTCCCCTAAGGACTTGATGATTTCGTCTAGGTCG
The DNA here is from genome assembly GCF_901001135.1 of Rhinatrema bivittatum. Lineage (NCBI taxonomy): Eukaryota > Metazoa > Chordata > Amphibia > Gymnophiona > Rhinatrematidae > Rhinatrema > Rhinatrema bivittatum. Next base: position 247,168,314 of record NC_042617.1, read on the forward strand.
TTGCCAAAGAGAAACTGCCCTTGAAATGGAAGGGATCCCAGGCTCAACTTGGAAGAGGCGTCCGCAGACCAATTACGCAGCCACAGGAGCCTCCGAGCTGCTACTACCGAAACCATGGACCGAGCCAGTACACGGAAGAGATCATACAGAGCATCTGCCCCGTAAGCAATGGCAGACTCCAGGCTGTCGGCCTGGGCGGCTTCCTCCGGAGGTAACTGCTGGGACGTTAGGAGCTGTTGGACCCAAAGGAGACTAGCCCTTTGAGTCAAAGAACTACACATTACGGCCCGCATTCCCAAGGCCGAGACTTCAAACACCCTCTTGAGAAACGTCTCCAGCTTGCGGTCTTGCGTGTCCCGTATGGCCGTCCCGCCCGTGACGGGGATCGTCGTCCTTTTCGTCACCGCTGAGACCGCCGAGTCTACCTTGGGAAACCGGATGAAATCCAAGAAATCCTCCGGCAAGGGATACAATTTTTCCATAGCACGGGAGACCTTCAACGACGCCTCAGGAACGTCCCACTCCCCAGTAAGGAGCTGCAGAAAAGACTCATGCACCGGAAAAGCCTTTGCCCTGGGCCTGAGGGCGGCCAGCACCGGATCCCCTTTTTTGGATGATGTCGCAATCGCAGGAGCCACTGGTGCCGGGGGATCCGGAGGCTGATCCAGATCGAGCTCCTGCAGAGTTTGCTGAAGAAGGTCCTCCAACTCCTCCTTGTGAAAAATTCGCAGGGCGCGTGGATCATCTCCCTCCGCCTGTCCCTCCGTGTGTGCAGGATCCGGAGGGTCCGAGGGGTCAAACCCCGACGGGAAAGCCCCTCCCACCGCTCGCGGCTGGGATGGCAAAGCAGAGGTCCCTGGGACTGCCCCAGCCGGGGTCAGGGACCCGGGGGGCGGGACCGCAAGTTTCGGGATCTTGGGCGCAGGAGGACTCGCTGAGGCACCCCCCGGATCTGCCAATCCCTGAAAATATGCTGTGTGCATTTTCAAAATAAAATCCGGGGAGAAAAACGGCAGACCGGGAGGCGCGGCAGCAGCGGGATCCCCTTGAGGCCGATGAGCGGGCCGTCCTTCCTCGGGGCTTCCGTGCCGGCGGGGGGGCCCCTGAACTGTGCCTTCTGTCTCCGGCGAAGTTGTGGCGCCCGGATCCCCCTCCAAAATGGCCGCCCTTCCTGCCATTGGCGAGGAAGTGGCCGGCCCACGCTTCCCGGGCTGCGGGGAGGGTGGCGTCGGGACGGAACCCGAGGCGTGCGCGTCCCCTTCCCCTTCGGGGAGGCAACGAGGACACACTCCCTCCCTCGAGAAACGAGACCCCGGGTCGCCGCAGGTCTCGCAACGCGAAAAGCGCGGCATAGCAATGCCGCTGAAGAAACAGCACCTCGGGGGGGGGGGGGGGGGGGCAGAAACAAAAAACGCACCGTGGGGGAGCCCAAGGGCCCTCTCAAGCCGCCCAACCAGTCCACAGGCGCCGGCGGGAAAAACCCTCTGCCGGCGCGCCCAGGCCCGAGAAAAATTCGCCGGGCCGCAGGACCGTTGAAGTGCGCCGGAGCCGGCTATACCGGCAAAGGAGAAAAACAGCTGAAAAGAAGAAATTCACACAGAAACCACACTTACCCCCAACGGAAGGAGAGGGAACTGCAGAAGGAGGCAGAAGAGAGGAAAGCACGCCTCCTCAAAAATCAAACTACTTTTTAAATTTTTTTTTTTTTAATTTCAATAACTTGATCCAAATTGCTAAGGAATATGACAGAAAGAACTGAAGAAAAAGGTCAAGAAAGAACCAAAAACCTGTCACTCTGGGGAAGCACTGATTTCCCCAACTCGCATCTGTTGGAGTCAGAAAGATACTGAGCTCCAGCAGAGGGTGCGCTGGTATATGAGGCGGGACTCTCGAGCTCTGTTCTGACTCCATCTGCTGGACGGGGGACATAACCCACCGTCTGGACTGATCCTGGTACGTACAGGGAACGTGCGCTGAGTCTAGTGAACAGGTTAACGAGTGCTTGGACGTGCATTTTGGACGTGCGTCCATAACCCCTGATGCAATAAAGGGATCAGCGCATCCAAATTCACACGTAGCTAATAGCGCTCATCACATGTATATTCCATATAGATGAGGCTATTAGCTATTACCGGCCAGAGGAGGAATAGCCTAGTGGTTAGAGCAGTGGGCTATGAACCAGGAGACCAAGGTTCAAGTCCTGCTGTCGCGCCTTGTGACCTTGGGCAAGTCACTTTACCCTTCATTGCCTCAGGATAGAAAACTTAGATTGTAAGCCCTCTGGTGATAGGGAAATACCTACAGTACCTGAATGTAAACCGATGTGAATAATTAATAATAATATTGTCTGAGGTGCACTTTTTAACCCATCAAATTTCACGCCTGCCTGGAGCAGGCATAAAGTCTTCCAGCACATAAGGGCTCAACTTAAAAACAAAAAAAAACCTGTTTTTCTGTGGATCTTCCTACTTAGCAGCTGTGTAGAAATGGCAAACACTGATTCCTCTTTCGGGTTGCCCCCAGGCTGTCATGTGTTACTAATTTCAATAACACATGATAGCCTTGTCAGTGAAAAGGATCAATCAGAACAGCCCTGCCAGGGGGTGGGGAGGGAGCTCTAGTCAGGCTGTTGTGGATGCACAGCCACTTCTCCTGGGTGCCCGATGCAGAGTGTTAAGACGCACAAATTATCCAATGCACATCCCTTTTAGTGCGGCAGCTCATCTGTGTATTGCATTAAGTGCCAGGAGAGGCATTAAAAAAACGTGTATCCACTTTGTACGCACATTTTTTATGTACATGATATTACATCAGCCTGTGTGTGTGTGTGTGTCTGTTTCCTTACTCCACTGATAACATTTGAACTGTTCATCATTTTTCAATCACATTTCTTCCACTGGTGGTAGGGTACCTTGTAACTCCTGGTTCACACTTTTCATGTACCCTTGATGCCCCAACACTTAGAATGTCTTTTTCTTTTTTTCCTATAGGAAAAACAAGCTAGCTCTGTTCAACTGAAATCTCAGAAAGGTTAGAGCATGCTGTGATATCCTCGAGAATTCAGAAAGCTTCCATGCCATTGGCTAGTATTTATACCCATATGCCAACTTCTATGCCAAAGACAAAAACTGTGCACCATGAAATGTTCACACATCTCCCTGTTACATTATGGTATCTTTTTTAGGGATGTGCATTTGTTTTGAATGAATTAGGCAATTTCAACAAAACGAAGCTTCAACAAAACGAACAAAATTTTTCCAAAATTTCAGGAAATTCATTTTTCGGGTTAGTGCACACTAACAAGTTTGTTGCGCTAACGGGACTTAGCACGCAGTAACCGAAATTTCGGGTTCCCCGAAAAAAAAAAAAGCCCGAACCACGGGAAAAACGAAATTTCTCTAATCTTTTTATTTACAGGTTTTCCATTAAAAAAATATTTGTAAGCCTTTTCCTTTCTCTTGGTGCACATTCCAAGAACAAATTGAAATGTGCTGCTTTTCCTCCGATTGAGCTTCCTATTCCATGAGTTCTTTTGGGAACACTTTTCATCATTTGAGATTTAAGTTTTATATAATATTGCCATGTCATTTATTTCTGTTTTCTACAGTTTTTTCCTGTTTTGTAATGGATCTACTTTTCATTGCTTATTTTTCCTCCACTGTGTATACCCCTGTTTTACATTGTTATATTACTTGTGGTATAGGCATTTTATCAGGTGCCTTTCTCTATTTGAAAGTATAAGGTTCCTAAACTGTGGAATGATTTATCTCTATCGATTAGAGAGGAACAGGATTTGTTGAAATTTAGAAAGAAATTGAAGACCTGGTTTATGCTCAATGATATTCATTAAAAGCTTTGTAATAGTATTACATCCTATTCTATAATGTTCCATGACTAATGTGTATTGATGGGAATATATTGTTTATTGTTTTATATTGTTTATATTATATTATTATTCTGTTGTGCACTGGATGGCTTGTATAAATCAGGAAAGTGATGTATAAGTCGCATTAAATAAATAAAATAAATATTTTGAATCCCATGTTTTGATTAACTATAGACCCCAATCTCTCTTTATATTTCAGAAAGAAACCTTAGCTCCTCTGGCTTTCAAAGCACAGTTGACTGGATTCTGCCTAAAGAATTAGAAAACAAATCTCCCATCAGTCACAAGGTAGTAGCACTTACCTAAAAATTCTGAAAGATAGTACCGAAACACAAAGCTCATTTATTTATTTATTTTCTCTTTTTTTCTATACATCTATCATCAATCTAGGTGGTTTATACATTTTACATACATAAAATTTTAAAATAAATAAAATACCAATACAAAATAATATAAAACATATAACATGAATAATCAAATCTTGACCCTCCCCTTTAATTCCCTTTGCTGCTTAACTCTTCAGCTCTGTCTCTTTACCTTTAGATAGTATAAGCCTCCTTAAAAAGCCAGGTTTTTAGCATTTACCTAAATAGCTTATGCTCTCTCATTAGCTATAACTCCTCTAGCAATGAATTCCAGAATACTGTTCCTGCCACTGTAATCACTTGTTCACGCATCATGTTGAAGCTAGCTAGCTTCCTTCACTGAGGCGGTCACTAAAAGACCTCTATTCACAGACCGTAGTTCCCTTTGCAGCACATACCACTGTAATCTGGATCTCAACCATCCATTTTCCAGTTTATAGAGTACCTTATATATTATTACTAACACTTTAAAACAGATCCTAAAAGATATTGGCAACCAATGAAGGCCCTTAAGTACAGGCATGATATGTTCATACCTCCCCACTCCACAAAGTACTCAGGCCGTGGAATTTTGTAACAACTTTACTGATTTAATCATGTTTTTTCGGTATCCCTAGAAGTGAGTTACAATAGTCAATATTTAGTACCATCATTTGTATAATTAACCAAAAATCATCAAACCCCAAATATGGCTTTAATCAACGCAATATACGCAACAGGAAGTACCCGATTTTCACCAGCTTATGCACATGATCTTTCATAGCTAATTCGCAATCCAGCTGGACTCCCAAGTTATGTACACCTGACGACAGTACAAGATCAATTCCTTCAAATGACATCTTCGACACACTGGCATCATCTAAACACTTTTTTGCCAACAATATAAGTTCGGTCTTACTGGTATTCAACGCTAATGATTTTGAGTTAACCATATTTTTATTGATGACAAATATAATGCCAGCGTTTCAAATGCGTCCTTCAGGGAATCCTTAATTGGGAACCAAAACTGAATATCATCTGTGAACATCTGACATTCTACCCACAATTTTCCCAGTACCTAGCATAATGGTGCAATATAAATATTATTGGCTAGATTTTTAATGGCCTGCACGCACAAAAAACAGGGGTTGCATGTACAAGAGCCGGACCTTGGCAAAAGGGTGGTCTGGGGGGCGGGGCCAGAGGCCCCGGTACAGCGGCCATTTGCTGCTATGCCAGCGCGCGCAACCTGCTACTGCTCCTTTGGAGGAGCAAAAGGTAAGTTAAAAAATTTGGGAGTACCTAGGATCGGGATAGGGGGCGGGTAGGAGAGGGAAAGGGTGGTTAGGGCAGGGAACTGGGTAAGCCCGACAATGCGTCGCTGCGTGATTTTGGCTTAACTCTGCCCCCCTTGTGCGCGTCCATGTGTGCGCGTCGGATAGGGCACGCTCATAGACGTGCACGCGTACTTTTTAAAAATCTACCCCTATGTAGGGTAGCAGCAGGGAATATCCCTGTGGAACCCCCATTTTAATATCAAACCACTTAGACGTTCCCATACCAAAGATTACCTGAAAGCTTCTCTTTGAAAGAAATGAGGAGACCCAGTCTTTCACAACCCCAGATATACCAAATTCAGACAGATGATGTATCAAAAAAGTATGATCGACTGAATCAACGAAGTATGATTGACTGTATCAAAAGCTGCCGATATGTCGAGCAGCACCAATAGAAAACTCTGACCCCCTCAAAAATGTATCTGACAAAGTTAACAATAACAGCTCTGTGTTTTTATCTCTCATCAACCATACTGGTTGGGATTTAGGAGGGAGTTTCCTCTAGATACCTATACAACTATCTATACACTACTTTCTCAATAACCTTTGCCAAGAAGGTCAATGAAGATATAGGATAATTCATTAATTTGCTGGATCTAGGTTCCCCTTTTTCACAGAGGGAGCACTGCTGCCCTCTTCAGTTGATCAGGGATAATGCCTGCTGTCAATGAAGGAAAGGCAAAAATCCATATTAAGGAAACAAATCGCCTATTCTACCTATAGTTTCTCCCATCAGGAGAATTATAATTTCCAGTGATACTATTTACTCTGTCATAGAAGTAGTGACATAAAATAAGAACTTACAGCTGTAGCCTCAATTCTGGCGTGTCCTGCGACGTTCCCAATTGATTGACTATTCTCTGTATTTCAGAAGCTGTCAGAAAATTAAAAACAAATTAAACAAAATGCTTCATCTATAACCTCTTTGCTCGGGCTATAAGTTGCTTCTTTGAATAATACTCTACTTAAAAAAATAAATAAATAAAGCCCTACACTAACATTAATAACCTTTTGTTCCATGTACCACTGTTATAATATGTTATAATTGTTTTTTTGTAAAATAGGGCGGACTACGCCCTATTCCCTTGGTTATCTGGAAACCGATGTGATATCTCGATTGAATGTCGGTATATAAAAGAAATAAATAATAATAATAATAATAATAATAATATATATTTTTTTTTTTTTAATTTTTTTTTTAAAGGACAAAGCCATCTCTCTCAACAGCATCATGCTGTTTCCATCACTGCATCATACATTATTTTATGCCTCTCACAAAATTCTCAAGTGCTTTGCAAAACTCAAAAATAATTCTTCATCATACAATACTGAAAAAATAAATACAAGACATACAAATAGTATGATATATAAAATATTTGTATATGCAATAGACATATTGTTGCATTCACAAAATTAAAAAAAAAATGTGTGGCCAGGTTCTGCCTTCTTACTTGGGTCCACAGCAAAAGAAAAAAATGATTTGTGAGGTTTTCAGGATTTACACAGATTTTGTTGACTACAAATATTTGACTTCCTTTATACTTTTGTACACCAGGATTCAAAAAAAGCCAGGTGCAAAGTTGTCATGGTTTCTAGAAATTTCATCACAGCACCTGGAATCTTCATGCCCCAAAAGTACTTCCTCGTTGCCAACATGCAGCAGTTTCTTCCTGCCTGCACTGCACAGCTCTCAGTGAGTGTGAGCAGCACACTGCTTGAACTCTTATGCTGGTCTCACAAGACTTGAGGCTGCAAGACCTGCATGGCTCTAACTCACCAACAGCTGTGGGAGCAAGTCATAAGAAACAGCTGCTCTGCTGCGGCAGTGGAAGCCAGCAAAAGGGGGGGGGGGGGAGTTGGTTTAAACTGGCTAGAAGGTGATTGGGGGAGGGGTGGGTGGCTTGGTGCTTATCGGTGGGTGAAGGATGGAGGGGGTGATGAGAGAGAGCAGAGACTGGTGGGGATGGGAGTAGGGGGCTGGCTGGAGCTAGCTTGCTGGGGAATGATGTATTTATTAACTTTAATTACTCTCCTTTCATCAAAAAAGATACCAAAGTGAGTTTCAAAAAAATACATACACAATTATAAAACTGACAATATATAATAAATGAAAATATACACCCACCCCAATTCAAAACAACCTCACCTCTCAAATATATATATACACAAATACTAAAACAAAAAACATAAATCTTTCCCCCTTCCCCTTCTGCATTTTAAGGAACCTCATCTGTAGACTCAGCACACCAATTAGTCCCTGAGGAAAATGAGGATGTGGATGGTTGGTTAGCTAGAGGGTGACTGTTTGCATGGGGAAAATGGCTGGCAGGAGGAAGAGGATGGCTAGCTAGGTGGCAGATTGACTGGAAGGAACTGGTGGCAACAGTGAGGGTTAATAGAAAGGGAGAGACTGGTGGAGATAAGACAGAGGGGGCTGGCTGGCTTGTGGGCGATTTTGTCGGTAGGGGGAGATGGTTGGGTGGGTGGGTTGAGAGAGAGGGGGATAACAGTGGGACATTGGTGAAGAGCTGAAAGATGAAGACTGGTGAGGACCAGGGGGATTAAGAGAGAGAGAGGTTGGTGAAGACAAAGGGGTGTGAAAGCAAGAAAGATTGGTGGTGGTGATGAGAGTGGGGTGGGGTTGGCTTGCTGGAGGTGACTGGGTGAGTGACTGGTTACCTGGGGGTGACTGACTGGTTGTGTGGGTAGTTGAGAAAGGGTAGAGATGGGTATGAGAAGGGTATTGAGAGAGGGAGCCCGGAGAAAGGGAGGGGGGATTGAGAGAGAGGGGGGATAATGCTGGGGACAGGTTGGGAAGATCAGAAAGAGAGAATGGGTGAGGACAAGATGGGCAGCAATTGAGCACTAAGGGCCTGATTTAGTAAACTATTTTCCCTATCCCCCTCCCCCATAGTCACAGAATAGGTAAACAGCCTTAGTAAATTAGGCCCTAAAGGAGCTGCTGTAGACCTGACCAAAGACTTAGAAGCCATTGGTTGAAGAGCTCTTTGAACCTCTGTCTTCCCCCACCCTCTCCACCCTCCACCCTCACCTCACTGGAGGTTGAGAGAGCGCTCAGCCACTGGATCCTAAGTTTTCAGGCTGGTTCCTAGATCCAAAGAAAAATTGTCAAGGCCTGTTGGACACACATGCATAAATGCGAACTTTCAGACTAAATTGCCATAAAATATTTCTAGGGACCTTTGTTTTCAGTTATTTTATTTTTGCCTGCAATTTATCAGTGTTTATCACAACAAGAGCAACAATGATATTTATCTGGAAAAATGCAGTCATTTTTTTCTCCTGGGTAAAATAAGATTAAATAAAAACTGAAAACAAAGGTCCCTAAGTATTTCCCAGTTCTCATCATTTTCTAAATTAATCCCTATTAGTAAATTAATATCACGCAAACTGCAAGTATAAACTTAAATGCTTCTTTTTTTCAGCTTTGCAGTCAGCATCTGAAGAATGGGCCTATCTGGTCTATAAAGCTCAAGTACAAAAATAATTCTAGATGATTCTTATACTAAGCCAACAAACTCTTTCATAGCCTACAAAGAATCAAGAACAATGTAAAGAACTAGAAAGGTCAGACAATTTGATAATTATAAAATAAATCTCTCAAGCGACAAAAGATGCTAGTGGAGTGAGAAACTGGCAGTGTGAGCTGCTGAGAGGTTATTGTGAGGAAAAAAGAATGCTTACATTTTCCTTTTTACTGTACTTTATCATTTTATTATTCCTTACTTGAAAAGGCAAAAATAGGATTCTCTTGCTTGAATTTAGTCTGACCCAGTATGGCATTTTCTTATGTTCTTATGTTCTTAAGAGCGTAGGTGAGAGGGAGGAGTCTTGCGGAACTCCTAGAGAGGAGGGAAAACGCTGAGATTCTTTGTTATGTATTTTGACCTTGTAGCCTCTGTTCCCAAGGAATGTTTTGAACCAGGCCAGTGCCGTACCTGTTATGCCGATGTTCGCTAACTGATTTAGGAGGAAGGAGTGGTTAACAGTATCAAATGCGGACGAGAGGTCCAGGAGGATCAGTAGGTAGGCATGACCTTTGTCGAGGCCCATGATGAGGTAATCTGTCAGGGAAATGAGAAGTGATTCGGTACTTAATGATTTTCGGAAGCCATATTGAGTAGGGAACAGAATTTTGTGGTCTTCGAGGTAGTCCGATAATCTAGTGTTAACTAATTTTTCCATGACCTTGGCAATGAAAGGGAGGTTGGAGATTGGACGAAAGTTGGTAGGCTCTTTATGATCCAGGTTTGGTTTTTTTTTAAGAGTGGTTTGATGGAGGCCATTTTAAGGTCGTCTGGATAGATTCCTTGGGATAAAGAACAATTGATAATGTCTGCCAGAGCTTTGGAGATGGTGTCTGGGATTAGCAGAAGCAGTTTGGTCGGGATATGGTCAAATGGATGTGATGAGGGTTTCATTTTCTTCAGTACTGTTTGGATCTCTGAAGTTGTGATGGGTTCGAAGGTTTGGAGAGAAATGTCTTTGTTGGGGTAGAGATATGTGATGGATGGCGAAAAGGTATTAGATTTTAGTTGAGTTAGGCTAGAGATTTTATTGCTGAAGAAGAGTGCCAACTCATCTGCTTTTTCTTGCGCATGGTTAAGTGGAATGTCTGGTGCATTGGTTTGTGTTAAATTGGATACATAAGCAAAAAGGGCTTTTGAGTCGAAAATAAGGTGATGGATCTTATGAGCGTAGAAGTCCCTTTTTGTTTTTAATGTAGAGCTCTTGTATAGGTGGAGGGCGAGTTTGTAAGTGGAGAGGGAGGTCGCAGATGGTGCTTTACGCCAATTGCTTTCTTTCTGTCGCAGGGAAAGTTTGAGTTTTCGAAGTTCTTCGTTAAACCATGGTTGTCTTTTGGACGCGTTGTGTTTGAGTTTTTTTGTTGTCAGTGGACAGAGTTTGTTAGCTGCCATTTCTGTTATATTGGACCAGGAGTGGAGGACTAGATTAGGTGTGGAGACGTCTATGAGAGGAAGTTCTAAGACTAGGTGTTTGTGGAGGTCATCGGAGGAGCACGATTTCCTATAAGTAAATTGTGGTTGAGGGAAGTGTTTGTTGTTTGTTTGTGCTAATGAGAAGTTGGTAGAGATTAATGCATGGTCTGACCAGGGGACTGGTTTGCAGACAGGTTGAGCTGGGTGTGAGATGCCTGAATTCACGAAGATGAGATCCAAGGTGTGTCCTGCTCTGTGGGTAGGTTTGTTGATTATCTGCTTGAATCCCATGGCTGACATGGCGGTTAAGAATGTTTCACAGTTGGTTGAGAGACAGGGGTCGTCTACGTGTAAATTAAAATCTCCAAGGATTATAGCTGGGGAATCCAAATTTAGGCGAGACGCTGTTAATTCCAGAATTGGTGAGGCGTCAGAATCTAGAAGGCCTGGGGGGGGGGGGGGGGCATAGACAAGAAGGATTTTAAGATGATCTGATTTGAAAAGACCTGTTTCAATTATGGTAGGTGAATTAACTGGGTATTGTGCGAGTCTTAGATCTTTTTTGGCTGCTAGGAGAATACCCCCGCCCCTTTTTTTCTGTAGGTTTGTGTAGGTAGTTGGTTTATTAGTGCAGTGTCTGTAGGTTTGAGCCATGTTTCTGTAATGGCGCAGATGTCCGGATTTGCGTCCAGCAAAATGTCATTGCGTATTAGCGTTTTCTTAGAGAGAGATTGGGCGTTGAAAAGAATCAGGGAGAATAGAGCTAGACCTAGCATTTGTGTAATAGGGGAAATCATGATGGGAATGAGGGATTTGTAGGTGTGTGGACGGGAAATCATGGAGAGTTTTCCTGTGGAGATGGTCCTATGGTGAAGAATTGGTATTGGGAGACCAAGGGGCATTATGGCTTAATGTAACCGGTGAGCTGGTTGTTCGCAAGATAAGTCTTAATTTCTTGGATGAGGGAGGAGGTGAATGCTGGATGAAGGTTTGATGAGTACTAGTGGCTGGTCGGATAAGTGCTGGAAGGCTGGATGAAGGTTAGATGAGTGCTGGATGAAGGTTAAATGAATGCTGGAGACTGGGTGGATGAATGCTGGAGACTGGTCGGATGAGAGCTGTGGGATGAAGGTAGTTTGAACTATGAAGGCAGGGCTGGGGAGTGTCTGACTGCCTCTGGGAGTGAACCCCGGACCTGGGGCTCACCAAGGGGCGCACTAAGGGGCAGGCCCCTTAGGTCGCGCTCCTTTGGGCGCGAGACGCCGTCGGGAGCCTCGTTGAATTTAAAGGTGCTCCAGCCGGCTTCCGATTGGCCTAGTGCCTTTCGGGTGCGCGGCTTGTACTCACAGCGTGCAGCGTCAAAGTTCCGTTCTTTTTTTTTTTTTTTTGTTTCTCAGTCTCAGTCACCCGGTGGTGAATCTCCCCTTCCTCAAATTTTAAAATTTCTTCCCGCCGCTGCTCGCGTCTGCATGGCTCACCTGGAGGTGAGCGGGCTCTTGTCCCCGAGGACCGCGTGAGCCCCGGTAGAGAGGCGAGGTAGGCGCTGGGATGGAGGAGGCATATCCGATATCAGGCAGGCAATTTCTTAAAAGGCCATGTCCATGGGTAAAGCACCATTTTATTCGCAGAAATGGCTTTAAAATGACCCTGTAAATGTCACAACAGATAGGTAAAGCAAAGGTTGAAAGCTGAAGAATCCTTTTTCCTGCAAAGGAACTAAGCGTGGAAAAGGTGATCTTAATCTACTGAACTGGGAGCTTTAGACTAAGCACAGTGTTATTTCGTAAATCATTGTTGACAGGCTTAAAAGAAAGCTACCATCAAAGCACAATTTTAAGAAACCTCTGGTTTACAAAAATAAGACAGATAGCAGCAATAGAGTGCCTTAGTAGATGTGAAGTCACATTAATAAGAATGTTTTTTGATTTTGTACAAAAACCTACCCATATGAGGTACAGTTGCAAGGTATTCTAATTTTAGGTGCAAACGTTTCTGCTATGATATTGCTGAAATAATCTGAACATTTTTGACTAAAGCAAACAATATAACATCAAGATAATCTGAAAACTAACAATCTCATTCTTTTAGTAGTATTAGATTTTTCTTTCCTAATTAAAAGATTCTAGTATGTTATTTAGCACTATTTACTGAAGGGAGAGCAGTAGAAACTTCATTAATTAAGTGAAGTTCCAAATATATGTGTTAATGGAGAGACGGCAGTGGTGAAACAAAAACCTCGAGAAGGCTCCCACAATACAAACCGAGAAAATAGCACCTTATTATCTTTTATGATTTTCCCAAATGACTGCTACTAATGGTGACGTGAGATGAGAGCTTCAGCTTTAATTTTGTCTCCTGTTGCTGTTTTCCTGTGGGGAAATACTCAGCATATACCTCATGTTAGGGCAGAGTGCTTTAATTAGACAGAAGCTTGTGCTCGTGCAGGTGTAGCTTCAGAGTCGTACTGAGCGACTGTTGAGGAATTTGCCACAGCGAATGTCACTGTATTAAGGGATTCACCATACCAAGGAGAAATTCTTGTCTCTGATTTGTTTCTAGCACAAGAAATAAAGTTCTAAGATACAGATTTTGATGAACAAAGTATGTATGGATGGATTTAGGTTACTTCTAATGTACTTTCAATATCTTACTTGTGATTTACCATGCGTGGGGTTGGAGAGGGGGAGGGGAGGGTTTATACAGTCAAATTGCTGAGCTGGTGGTGCAAGAGAATGGCAGTTGTTCCACTGGCTACTGGGACCTCTACCCCCTAACACAGAAAATCCCACTATTATAAAGTATCTACACATGTACAAGTTATAGGTATTTTCAATAAGATAGTGCTGCTGCTGGTGTGCGTTACTTTTTTTTTTTTTTTTTTTTAGACCAAACTGCATTTGGCTTGATGGCTCAAAATATCACTTTCTTATTTCTTAACTATCAGCAAATCTGAGGGAAGGGTGAACCCTCAAAATGCTGGTACTTGTTGATATTTTGCAGGACAGAAAGGTAAATTCTACTGCTTTTTGCCCTGCAGGTGTCACTACAGATTTGACATCTGTCTCACGGGGACCACACCAGACTCATGCCACATCCAATTCCTGCTGGCATCGAACTCGAGTCTCCTGTGCAGGAGTATGCAGTGCTGCAGCCTGAACCACAGAGCCAGGCAATGTTTAACTTTATTGACTGATCTCGGTACATTTTCGCATTTCTATTTGGTTGTATTTCTTGTACCCTTTCCTACTTATCATTCCCCTGCTTTTCAAATTATATTTGAATATATAATTAAATGAGTTATGCCTCTATCATGTAATAATGTTATATCATAACACCATGTAATATTTATGTCTTCAGTGCCTTGTAATAAGTATATTTTACCTTTCTGACCTGCAAACTTTAAAAAAAATTCTCAACATTTTCAAGCTTTCCCATAAAATTTACTGGTTTGAAAATGGTAAATAATTGGATCTTTCCTTGTCTCCCAGGTTTTACTCTGAGAGCAGTTGAGATTGTATCGAGGTGAGTCAGCAGCTACATTGCCAGTTGCATGGGTTTACAATGAACTTGACCAATTATGATATGTATCCACTAGATGGTGTTGTAGTGTATTAACCAGTTTTTCCATGCAAGACTTTTATCCTGATTTCATACATTAAAAAGAAGCCTCTTCCCAGGAATAGGGCGACGCTCAAATGCCACAAAGAGACAGCACTTAAATATTAAAGTCTTGTTGATCATCTAAAAGCACACTGCGAGGTTTACTTCTCTAGTCTTGTAAACTTCAAAGAGTTTTTCATGTAACACTGGGATGAGACGTCCTTGAAAGCAGTAAAAGCAATTCTGGATGCCACTGGGAGCAGTACGAGAGGACTCTGATCCTGGCGACGGTAAGCGGTTTGAGAGGCTGCCAGAAGGAGTGGGAGAGCTAGGGTTGGTTTGTGGGAGTGGGAGAAGGGGCAATAGTTATGTCTTTTCTTAGCCAATCACAGCGAGTAGGGATGATGATGATCAGCCCTACACCCCTTAACCTTTACATCAGTTTGGAGGAGCTTGGAGGCTCAGGCTCGCAGGCCGGATTTTTATGACACTGGGGTAGGGATTTCAGGTAGCCAAGCCCACTGGACTTTTTATTTTATTTAAAGCCGGATCATCACTTAACCATCTATATCCTTTTGAATACAGCAGGATAAACTTAAAGAGGTCCATATTCAAAAGCATTTAGCCGGCTAAATTAATATTTGGGCACTTATCCAGCTAAATTCCAGCCAGTTAGTAAGATAACCAGCTAGAATTTAGCTGGCTAAGTTAGGGGCATTCCAGGGGTATAACTGGAAGGAGTTGAGATAGCTGGTTAAGTTAGCCAGCTAATTCAGATATTCAGAGTTAGCCAGATGACTTAGCCAGCTAAGTCTGGCCAGGTCAAAGAGCTGTCCCAAAATCAAGCAGCTATAGTTAGCCAGCTAACTTTAAGATAGCCGACTATATTCAATAGTGCGCTTTCAATATTGAATATACTTCCAAACAGACCGATACAGAAACGCACGCCCAGCCACCTCTCCTGGGCGCGAGATCCTATATTTAAATGAGGAGTCGTGCTAAAAGGAGGCACTAGCGACGATTACGCTCGCCTAGCGCCTTCTTGGCCCAAGAGAGGTGGCTCTATCAGCAGGTTCAGGAAACCGACACTCAATTTTACGAGCATCAGTTTTCCAAACCCACCGGCAGTGATTGGTTAGGAAAACGGAAGCCGGTAAAATTGAGTGTCCGTTCTCCTAACCAGACTGGCTGGCACATTTTTTTTTTATTTTTACATTTTTGGTTTCTCTGACTTAGTATCATAGGTGTTGATTTATGCGTGTAAAATGTGCGGATTGGCCTCCCATTTTAATTTTTGAACCCCGGGTGAATGACTAATAGACTCATCAACACACATTTGCATCTGATGAGCGCTATTAGTTTTCAGGGGGTTTGGCTGCACGATTTCGAGGCGCTAAACCCCTTACAGAATAAGGGGTAATGGACGCCCTCTCTAAAACACGGGGCCAAACGCGTGCTGAACAGTGCGCACGGCCCAGCCTACTTTACTGAATTGGCCTGAAAGTCAGCTGGATAATGTTATCTGGCTAACTTTGCTAACCAGACTCTGTCTGAATATGGACCTCAAAGTATATGGATACCTATACCTAGAAAACTGAAATCTAACCAGTGATATTCAAAAATAGCTGGTTAGGTTTCAAAGTTATCCAGGTAGCCCAAATACCTTTATCAGAGGATTCAGCGGGACATTGCTGAATAAGTTATCTGTTTCTGGGTTTTTGAAAATTGACCTCATAGTATTTTCCTTAACATTTTCAAGACCTTAACTAAATTAGTGGGCTCACACACAGAAGATGATAGGAATTGACAGAAAATGAAACAAATGAAAATCTGAATTATCTCCTGCTCTAGTTTTACTTATGTTCAGTGTGCCTGGTTTTGTTGTTATGTACTTTGGATTTTTTTAGTTTTCTCTGAGCGCCCACTATTAGTACATAAACACATAAGAAATACCTAAAGTTTGTCACCATAAAAGTGGGCAGGGTCCAATCAGGGGAACAAATTTAGGTGCTCAGGAATGAGGGAGGAGTGAGGAAAGTCTCACAAACATGAGATTTCTACTAAGTTATCTCACCCTAGCTTGATGGTATCCTGTTAAAGTGTCCATCAAGCTAGGGCTATATTTTAAATAGAAAATATTTGTAACCTGATAATAACTTATTCAGCTATAAATTTAACTGGATAAGTGCCTCAAATATTCAAAAATGGGCAGTTAGTTGAATAACTCATGTTATCCTGCTAAATGCCTTTGAATATGGAACTCTAAATCAACAGACACAAATCAGAAAGAAGTTCTGGCAGAGGTCAAGGAGGGCAATGATTTATTTTCATCACATTATCTTATTTAGGACCTTGTTCAAAATTAATTTTTCCAACTATGTGCCTATGTGAAAACTTTTTATTGATTATGACTCGTTATATATTATTTCTCAAAGAATTAAGCACTTGATTCAAGTTATAGAATATAAGATATATAACAAAAAAGCCTTGTTACATTGAGAGTGGGGTACATAGTTAGGCCGCTAAATGCCTGTGGGGCAAAAGGGGTGACTTGGATTGGCTGCTGTTGGAAACTGGATGCTGACCCAGTATGGCAATTCTTATGTTCTTACATAAGGATTTTAGACTGGTTAAGACACATCATTGTGCTCTATGAAATGCAGTTATGGTTGGAAAACAATTACCTCAAATTCAAAAACATGGTTCTTTCAGAAACAATTGAATGATATATGTGGTTCTTGATTTTATGTATTTATTGGGAACTGGCTAGTTTTATTTTATGTTTGTGTTTTATTGGGGTTTTATATTTTATTTTGTCGTGTTTTGTATACTGTCATTCGGTTTTGCCATCAAAATGGTTTACAGAAGGTAAATTACAGTATATAGTCATCAAGTCATATATAGCATTTAGATTATAGAATGTTCTCGGTTTTTTTTAGTTTTTACTGTCAATGTATTTGATGATTATATTTGTAACTTATTGTACAGTGCTTTGAGCCTTAGTGGAAAGGTATTTTTAAATGTAATAAAATAAATCATTGGTATCAACATGAATAAGTAGCATGGGGGCTTAATGAGGTTTTGCAAAACTTAGGTAGGATAACTTTGAAATAACTGTGTGTGGCAGCATATATGGCCATGCACAAATTTACGATAGGATTTTATAACCCGCATGTATCAGACTTGTGGAGGATTGAGTCAATAGCCCTTAAGTGACTAAGTTTGGTTCTATTTTCAGTTTACCTGTAAGTGGGGGAGGGAATCGAGGGCTCTGAAATGAATTCGTTTGGGGATATTATTTTGTAAACCGTTGTGATCTTATTATGGAATGATGGTATATAAAACACCTAAATAAATAAATAAAAATGTGCATGTTATACAATAAACGTATCTTTACCCCACAACATACGTGTGAATACATTAAATGTAATGAACGTGTACATTACATATTTTTTTAAATATACACATATATTTTACATATGAAAATAAAATAGGACATAGCCATTTAAATTAGGATTTCCCAGTTTTACTATTTAGTCCATGAGTTTGTCCAGTTTTTCACCAGGTCATTGAGACGCTCCTGGTTCTTCAGTCTGAAATCCCAGCAGCTCACCCAGACCTGCCACCCAGCCAATAATGCACAATAAACCTGTTTCATTCCAACTATGCAAGATAATTACTAGGTGTAAACTTACTCAAGTAAGTTGGCAAACCCACACACGTGTCTTATAAAATAGCAACTTATGCGCTATTTTACAGAGCTCCCTTCATTTCAGTTACAGAATTCATATTTAGTCTTGGAATCAATGGAGAATGAAGACATACAACACATAGAAGGAGGAAGGTAGAGCAAAGAGAAGGAGTTGTTGGTGACGTTCTTCTACAAGGGACAGGGACACATCTGCAGAGCAGATGTGATGTCCAAAGAGGTGTGCTGCCTGCCAGGAACCCAAATATGAGACTTAAGGGTGAAGCTTCACGAAAACTCAATAGGCTGGGGCTATACGCAGATATTAAGTGCATCTGCTCAGGGTAGCACCACCTGTGATCATATCTGATGATCTCAAACAGGGCGACAAGGTAATGGCCACAGTCAGAGGCTTGTTGAGGTGTATACTCAGTAAAATAAATAAAGGAGGTGGCAATGCCTTGGATACATGTATTTACAGAAAGGCACTGATCTCAATTCTTAAAGGCCTGATGAATATCTTGACCATGTGTTTTCCACTCAGGGGATACAATTGCCAGCATATTTTCTTTCATGGTGCAATTCTTCACATCTACCCTGACAAAAATACATAACTGAGCTGTGTCACATATATCTGTTGATTTGTCAACTTCTATGCCAAAAAAAAAAAATAATTCACAGTACATCAAATTATATTTTGGCATGCTGGGTGACATTTTTGGACATTGCTACTATCTTGTTTCCAGAGCGCTGTACGTCTTTAATGGCAATTATAATTCCTGAACTGTTTTTCAAATCTTGAATCAATATTTCAGAAGCCACAAGAATATCTTTCTTAATGACTTCACTATCTTTAAATTTTCCTTTTCAAGTACATGTGGGATCTTTAAGGAAGCTCCTTTGAAATACTGTCTCTTAAAAAGTGATTATTGACATATCAGAGCTCACTTTAATTCTATCACTTATACTTTTCTCAAGTAGCTATTTGAAGGGTACTCATTTGCAAACTTCTCGTGAAATATGGTAGAATGCCATTCTCTACTGCATTTCTTTGCTACGCCAAAAAAACTCTTGAGACTAAAGTAAGGGGTCGATTTTAAAACAAGCGTGCGGGCTTCCATATGAACTCGGTTCCCGGCGTGCGCACGCGGACGCAGCGATTTTACAACATGCGTGCGTCCTCCCTCCACGGGGGGGGGGGAGGAATTTTAAAAGCCAACATGCAGCAAAGCATCGGGGCCTTCCCCAGTTCCCTCCCAGTCCGCTCCAAATAAGGAGCAGTCTGGGAGGGAACTTTCCCAATTACCCTTCCTACCTTTTCCCCCCTCCTCCATGACCCCTACCCCCTTACCTACCTCCCCTATTTTTTTTTTTTATTTATAACTCACCTGCTCTTTCGGAGCAGAAGTTATGCGCGCCAGCCAGCTGCCGGCGCTCGCTTCCCCAGGACACGGCCTAATGGCCGCTGTCTCAACCAGCCCCCGCCCAGACCAATGTCCCTGGCCCACTCCTTTGAGACAGGCCGGCATTTCTGTGCGTACCAGGGGATCCGCGCGTGGCCAGGCCAGTTTTAAAATGCGCTCTGCGCACGCACACGGGTATCCCCCGGTTTTAGTGCACGCAGCGCTCTGAAAATTTGGGCATAAATGCACATAATTTCCTTGGAGTTTGTGAAGAAAAATTCTTAACTCTGCATTAAAGTTATAATGTGAACGGTTTGGATTTCTTTTGCGAAGGCCCAATCTTGCGTTTAGTCATAATTAATACAGTAACATAGTAAATGTCAGCAGAAAAGACCAAATGGTCCACTCAGTCTGCCCAGCACGTTGCTTGTAGTTAGTAACTGCTTTTCCATGCAGGTTATCCACCAAGCAGAAATGATGTATCTAAAGTTAATATAGATTACCCTTTTCTTCATTTCCATCCTCTAGGAATCTGCAGACTTATCCCATTCCCTTTTGAATTCCATTACCATTCTCATCTTCACCACCTCTTCCTGGAAGGAGTTCCAGGCATCCACCGTCCTGTCTGTGAAGAAATATTTGATGTTGTTTTATATTGTGACCCCTAGTTCTACAGTTTTCTTTCCAATGGCAAAGATTTGATGTCTTTCAGGTATCTGAAGGTCTGTATCATATCTCCCCTGCACCACCTCTCTACCATGATATACAGGATTAAATCCTTCAGCTTTTCCTCATTGGTCTTCCAACACAGACTCCACACCATTTTGATTGCCTGTCTTTATCCTTTTTGAGATACGGTCTCCAGAATTGAACCCAGTACTCCAGATGAGGCCTCACCAAAGACCTGTGCAAGAGCATCATCGTCTCCTCCTTCCTGCTGTTTATTCCTCTCTCTCTACGCAGCCCATCATCCCTCTGGCTTTCGCCACCACCTTATCATACTGCTTCGGTGCCTTCAGATCTCCAGAGTATCACCCCAAGGTCCTTTTCACAGTCCATGCACATCAATATTTCACCCCCTATCATATCCCGCTCTTTTGGATTACTGCACCCCAAATGCATGACTGCACTTCTTGGCATTAAATGCCAGCTTGCAAACCTTCAACCATTTTTTCTTCACTGAAAAACTGAATTTGCAGAAACACGGTTGGGAAGAGATAGTCTATTTACCTGCCTCAAGCCTATCACCTTCGAACTGAACTTCAATCCAGTAAACACATTTTGATTTCACAAATTACCTCTCAAACAATGAGCACTAGTATCAACCATGCAATGAGGATGTCAGTTATAAAATAAAACAAAGTCGTGCCCATAAGTATCCCTTAAAATTATTTTTTAAGAACATTTTAAATATATTATTCGTCAGGGCTTCTGAACACTGGAGGTTCTGGCAGGCAATCCACAAGCTATGGACTGGAGATTCCTGGTATAAATAAGTTTCGAAAGGTGTCCTCCGTTTTGTAGTACAAATAAGTTTCAAATATGTTCTCTGAGAGGGCAGAAGAGTGTTGTACACTGTTCTTTAACCGTTACACAAAGTTTGCACAATAATGTATAAGAAGTTCTACAACAATAGGGCCATGATATGAGGCTGGAAGTGGGTACCACTCAGGAGTAACATTAGAAAATATTTAATGCATAGAAAAGCTGAGAGAGACAAGAGACAGCCTCCTAGCAGGAGTGGTGGAGGCAAAGCAGAAATGAAGAAAACATGGGATAAGCACAGAGGAACCTTAACTGTGAAGAAGTGAAAGTAAAGCCAGAGATCTGGGGGTCTATGGTTTTACAGTAGGAAAGAAATTGGGAAGATGAGTTAGGTCTGAAGGTCCTTAGTTACATTTTGTTTCAGCAAAAAGGAACTGTTAGGCAGGAAAAATAAAGAATATAGAAATGAGACAGTGAAAAATAACGCTTTTGTCCAGTAAGAGGCAACCTCTCTTCTTGAGAATTAAAATGCGTAAACAGACACATTTTGCCACATTGTTTTCGCACAGTGTTCATATGTAGAGAAATGTAAGTTGATTCTATCCTTTGCACACAGTTTTGAATATAAAACTTTTCTTCCTCTTCTGTTTTAAACTACTCTCACATGAGCACATTTCAGGCCACCACAAACAATTTCAGGTTAACAAAATCTAAAGTCAGGAAGTCAACATACTTTATGCCAAGAGATTAAAATAGGGCAAGGAACAAACAGAAGCCAAAACAGAATTGCAAATTACAAAAAAAAAAAAAAGTTGACTCGTGTTTAATTCCTGATCACATTAGATTCTTTTGCAGTATGGCTGTGACCCAGCAACTTTGGCCAACAGTTTTCAAAATCAGCTTGATGTCATTATAGAATGCAGACATCAAAACTAAGTGATCCCATGAAGGGAATTTTTCATGACTGTCAAAGATAATACTGCTTACATTCAAAAATACTTATTTTTGTGTTATGGAAAAGTATTTCCTCTCTATTACTGTGAACACTTCCGTTTACACAGAATGGTATCACATTTTATCATTTACTTATTGATTGATGTCTGCTGCCTTGTGAAAAAGTCACTTTTTCTGTTTTCATTCTTTCTTGGTTTACAGCACTGGTGAAATGGCTACAGTTTGTGCTAAAGCTGGGGGTCTCAGTGTCGGTCTTCCAAGGCCACAAACTGATTTCTATTTCCAGAGTAACCCAAATCTGCTAAATGACCTGGTTCTTGAGGAATACTTGGTTGGACGCCCTGCAAACCAAGGAGGAGATTTACTAAGCTGTGTTAGTTCACAGTGGGAAGGGGTCAAATATTGCGGAAGAGGCAACCCTGGGACATTTGGCCCTATCGACAAATTAGCGCAGCTGTACTGCAGTGCAATTTATCACGGCAAAAAAAAAATGCACGACAAAAAAGCGTGCCACGGTACCTTCCCCTCCCCAAGGGGGCGACAGCCCTTACCCTTCACCCCCTCTGCCTCAAATCGCAAACTGACGTGCTAGCCCCACACCCCATCGGAACCCCGCTTACAAATAAAAAGAGACCAAACCTTGATGCCAAAAACTAAGACCCTGCTGGTCAGGGAGGGGCTAGTACATCCCACCCCCATCCCCTTAAGCACAGACTTTTTCCAGCCTGACAAGCATGCATGGTTTTGAAAATGTAAAACTGAGGGAGTTATTGCCTCCCTGAGCCTAACCCTGCCCCGAGAACGCCTCCAGAAGAAAGAGGGTAAAAGCATGCACACTGTGGAGCACGCATATTTTATTTAATTGACATTTTTATATACCGAAATTCATGTAGCAATGTTACATATCAATTCGGTTTACATTATAACATTAATACCTTTACCCACATGCAGGCTGGGCATTTTTTACCTAGCTAAAAAGAGCCATTTACATGAGCAAATGAGTTTTGATTTTTTGGTCTTTTCATTCCTCATGTTTTGCTGAATTCTTACCAGTAGCGAGTTTCTTTTTACCATTTTCCCTCTCTTTCTGTGTTTCAATATTTTGTCACCAAACTGGATTATTTTTTCTTGCATCCTTCCTGACTGCTGTTATCTTTTCTAACGTGATTCATAGTTTTTTGGTTTTTTTTTTAATTTACTCAATACCCTTGTCAGTAATTAAAATCTTTAGGGGCTCTCTGCTCATGCATAGCCTCTGAAATATCTAAACAAGTTTAGATGATGTGAGAAGTAACGGCTTCTTGCCTGGGAGGAAACACCTGTAAGCAGATAATTATTTATAGACTAATTTTTCTATATGCTGATACTTAAACCAGTGATCTGAAAGCAAAGGTTTACATTCCTTTTTTTTTCCAGAAGCTCTTTTAATTAAAAACCAGATCTCTAACTTTTAGTTAAATCATGATTATTCTAGGTGGGAAGACAAAGAAAGGAAGGCATGGCAGGCAGGTTTGCTCTTTCCCTGTTATGCTAGGTAGACAATCCTCTTTTCAGCTGCTTAGGGCAGTGTGAGGCAGTGCCCCTAGTGTTCCCCTATTTATTTGTGCAGGACCAGGCTAGCCACCTGCTCCACATTAAGGGGTACATTTTAAAAGATACCCGCGGTCGTCCATGTGCGCGTGCTACCCGGCGCGCTCACATGGACGCCTGATTTTTATAACATGCGTGCATAGGTGCACGCATGTTATATAAATCGGGGGTCGGGTGCACAAGGGGGTGCACACTAGTGCATCATACGCGCACTGACGCACGCGGCCTTCACCCGTTCCCTCCCAGGCCGCTCCAATTTAGGAGCGGCTTGTGAGGGAACTTTTCTTCCCCCTACACTATCCTTTCTAACCTTTCCCCTAACCTGCCCACCCCCTAGCCCTATTCTAATCCCCCCCCCCTCCCATTTCTTTAACTTACCTCTTGTGCCTGCCGGCACGCGATCCTCCAACACATCGGCAAATGGCCGCTGTGCTGGAGGCCTCTGGCCCCGCCCGCCCCCTCCCCTTTTTCGAAGCCCCGGGACGTAGACGCATCCCGGGGCTTTACGCGCGTCGACGGGCCTTTATAAATTAGGCCGGCGCGCGTAGGGCTTTGAAAAATCTGCCCCTAAATGCCTTAGAGTATGCTCTATGGGTGGGATCCTGCAAGGCAGGTGGGGCTCAGATGGCGTAACCAGAGACTGGAGAATAAGAGCTGGGGTCCAGGTAGGGATAACCAGACCAGACCCAGGTCTCCAGGAGGAAGGCAGCTCCTGTAACATAACACTGTCCAAACACTGAGCTGAGATGAAGCAGTATAAGCTGTGAGTAGATAGAATACACTGTCTTAAGGTAAAGGCAGTCTACTGTGGTGTATATGACTGAAGCTGTGAATAAAGTTTATGTTTTAAGAAAGGCTGGAGTCAGACTGAATTTTTGCCTCCAGGCCTGTGGGAATCACTGCTCGTTCCCACAGGCAGGTTCTACTCTGCCTCCATAGCTGGTTTGAATATCATTGTTGAAATTCATTCAGCAGATGTGAGGAGACTTTAAAGTCTCTATTTTTCCTGTGAATTTTCTGTCTTTCATTTTTCTACTCCAGCTTAGAGTCTCCAGCTGAATTTGAGATCTCAGTTACTAAACTTGTAACATCCTCTTTGGTTGCCTCATTTCTCCCTTATAAGATCCCGATTCTTTTTCTTGCAAGATTTTTATGTAGAGTTCTCCATGTGCTGAGTTATTGATGTCATGCTCCTCAGGGATTTGTTTTGCCCTGGATCAAACTTCATGTCCCAGTAGCAGGTCTGTTATTTATGGCTTCAAATAAGATACTAAAACCTACTTTTCTAGGCTATTTATAACTTTAATTATATCGTTTCCTCCAGTCACACAGAGGAAGTATTATACTGGCTGAGATGACTTGGTAAGGGTGGAATAAGAAAGATTTTTAAATAAATAAAATAAACTACTTTTCCTTCAACATAGTGTTTTCTTAGAACTCTGTTTATCAAACCATTTGTATTTTCAACTTTCAGATGTATTTGTTGGCTCTTAAGCACCTTTAAGGAGCAACAGCCTTTAACACAGCAAATCACAAAGAAAAGGAATGGTAACTCCAATGTTTACTATGATTTTGTCAACAATAGGACTGGGGCCCATTCTCTCACTGCCATACATTTATCTTTTTTTTAATTCTCCACAGCAGCAATCTAGGAGGCTGATATAATAAACACACCTTAAAATCTGTGCTTTTTCAGCATTGTCTTTTACTCACACGTTAACGTGGGATACAGTAAGCTAACGGCATGCAAAAAGCTCATAAGTAAAAAAGCATGTTAAATGGAAAAACTCACTTTTTTTTTTTAATTCACAGTCCATTTGCATTCCATTAAACAGAAGATACCTACAGCAAATATTCTACCATGAATAAATGACGTGATAAGTAGCTATTTTTAATTATTTTAGATTTTTATCTGATGATTTGTAGTGTTGTTTTTGTTATGTTGATAGCTTTTTTTTTTTTAAATTATGAATTTTTTTATTGTAAACTACTTAGGAAAGTTCTGATAAGTGGTATAAAATGTATTTATTAAATGTATTTATTTATTTAAAATAAATTATATAAATACAAGAAGAGAAAAAACAGGCATAGTGGGTCATTTTGAACAGCGCTGTACAGGACAAAGGCTGTCGCTGCCTACCAGTGCAAACACTTTCAGGTTCATTGAAATAGTTCCGTTACTGAAACCTCTTCCTAGTTCTGCCACACATTTAACTCAACATACTGCTGAATTGTCTGTAAAGTTGTTGAGCTGCTAATGTATGATTGACAGCAACACAATTTCAGCTTTTGACAGGTGTTCGAACATCTCTCTCTTTTTATAAACTATTCTGCCTGAAATAATAATACTTATTTTTATAGGGTTACTGATCTATGCAGTGCTGCACAATGGTGATACGTCTGTACCCCCAAAGAGTTTACAATCTAAGCTAAGAGTTTACAATCTAATCTAAGGCAAAGGGAGATAAAGTGTCAGGTTCTCAGCCTGCTACTCTAACCACTGGGCCATTCTTCCTAATCCGCAGGCTATCTTCTTAGCATGATTGTATCTGATTTGCTGACCTATTTCAGCAGGCTAAGGAGGATGGAATCAATTTAAAAAGCCTTAAGTTCGGAAATAAAGATCTATTATTTCATTCAACCTCGCACCAAAATACTTTCAAAATTTGGCACTTAGTAGACTTTTCTCAGACATGTACTGCCACTTGAGTTATCCTAAATATACCATCGGCAAGACTTGCTCACCTTGATGAAACCAGGGAACGAACCTTCTCCACCACTGCCCCCATCCTCTGGAACTCTCTTCCTTCAAACTTGAGATGCCTCAAAGGTCCCAAAACCATCAAAAAATCTCTCAAGACTCACCTTTTTAAGCTGCCATTTATCATCACATAGCCTACCTTGTTTTATGATTTTTGTGTCTGTTTGTTATTGATACTTGTGCATGTTTTATTGTAACTGCCCTGAACCACAAAAGGGAGGGTAATAAATATTTTAAATAAATATTCTCTGAACTGATTTTATCTCCTATTCTTTCTTCTTCAACAAGCAATCCATGCATACAGAGGGCCTGATTTTAATATCTACGCCCGATTTTATAACATGCGTGCGCAGCCGCGTGCATGTTATAAAATCCGGTGTCGGCGCGCGCAAGGAGGTGCACACTAGTGCACCTTGCGCGCACCGAGCCCTAGGGGAGCCCCAATGGCTTTCCCCGTTCCCTCCGAGGCTGCTCCGAAATCAGAGCGGCCTCAGAGAGAACTTTCCTTTGCCCCCCCCCCACCTTCCCCTCCCTTCCCCTATCTAACCCACCCCCCAGCCCTAACTAAATCATCCTCCCTACCTTTATTTTACAAGTTGTGCCTGCCTCCGGGCAGGCGTAGGTTGTGCACGCCGGCCGACAGCCGGCCCATTAATCCTGGCACAGCGGCAAATGGCCGCTGTGCCTGGAGGCTCCGGCCACGCCCCCGCCCCCGGACCGCCTTGCCCCTTTTTTTGAGCCCCGGGACTTTAAGCGCGCCGCCAGGCCTTTTGAAAATAGGCCCGGCACGCGTAGGCTTTGAAAATCTGCCTCATTATTTATATATAAGATCACCACAGACAAATTATTCAATAAAACTGCTGTATAGGTAGGAAAACAAGAAAATCTACATTTTAATTCTTTGGATCCTGTTCTGATTTCCACCAGTTTCTCCACAATCTACAGTTAGCAAAAACAGAGATTCTCCCTCTCATGCAATTCATTTTCTTTAAACACATTTTCACATCATCAGGGTAATCTGGCCACTTTTATGTCCCCTCAGACCCAGGTACTAATTTGCCAGCAGTAACAAACAAAAAAAAAAAAAAAAGGTGTGCTAAGCAGTCTCCCCTTTCATGCACCTCCCTGCATTGCCTGGTAAAGAGAATACCCTCATTTGTAAGGGTTAAGAATACATCCCTGCTATTCCTAATGCAGATTTTAACCCAGGTTTTAGCCTGCATTTTTTCAGCACAAAAAAAAACTTTATTACATACTAGAGATATATTTGCGTGAAAAAATGAGTGCTAAAACATGGGTTAGAGCCTACATCAAGGTCAGCTCGGCTTAATACATCAGCCCCTAGGAATCTCGAGCAGAACCATACAAGAGCAAGTTCCTATTTTTCTTATAATGAGCACAGAAAACATCTAATTTGCACAGGCATTTAAATAAGAGTTCATTTTGTCAAGCTTTCCCTTTAAGAATTTTTTTTTCACTTTTCCCTTCTTCCTCGGCACAACTGCAAAGCTGTGTCAACTTGTGCAATAGAACTGACAGCGCCGGCTGCATGCCACTAACTCCAATATTGTAAACAAATGCCGCACATCACAATATATTATAGTACACCAGGACTCTAACATCTTTGTATATAAGCAAAAAATAATGGTAAAAAAAAAAAAAAAATCCAAAACATGTTTAAAAAGTTAAAAAGCTACAGATTACTAACCTGATACAAAACTAAATAAATCTGGGATACCAAAGCAAATTGTTTCTTTTAATGAAGGGACGCCAAGATTCACCTATACTGAAGGACCGTCTGGCCTAGAGTTAGTTTCCATCAATAACAGATGACTAAAGAGTTATTTAATTCTTGTATGAAATCTGACACCCAGTAACTGTAAAAGCAAGTTTGTTTACCATAAACGGTGTTTCTGTAGATAGCAGGATGAATTAGCCATGCTGTCATGGGAACTGTCCATCAAAGGCAGAGCTTCAAAGTGATGTCAGAGCTTTGCTCTGAGGCTGCGCGTGGTTTCCCGCGCTCAAGTCAACTCTCCTCAGACTGTGATAAAGCAAGCGTGGTCATGAAGGCAAATGTCGACTGGTCAGGGAGGTGGGTGTGTCAGCATGGCTAATTCATCCTGTTATCTATGGAAACACCGTTTACGGTAAGCAAACTTGCTTTTTCCCATCAATAGCAGGGCTGAATTAGCTATACTGTCATAGGAGTCCGAAGCTCCACATTACGTTGAATTAAAGTCTTTTGGTCCTTGTATGATGCAACGTGATGAAGATTGTGTGACAGTCGACCCCACAGATTTTTTGGACGACTGTAAAAGTGTTCTTACCAACTTGGCGTCCTCTGCCGTTTACTGGTCTAAACAGTAATGGGAAGAGAATGTGTGAAGAAATGGCCACATGGCTGCCTTGCAAATGTCTAGTGGTGGAACATGCTGTAGATGAGCCAACGAGGTTGCCACCGCACGGGTTTGATGAGCGGTGGGGAGAGAAGACAGTTTGGACAGTCGTTTATCACAGTAGAAAAGTATACATTGAGTAATCCAGCTAGAGATGGTACGTTTAGCTACTGGAAGTCCCGGAGCATTTGGATTGAAGGATACAAAGAGTTGTGACACTCTCGTAGGTGAGTGGATGTGCTGCTTATAATAAGCTAATGCCCTCTTGCAGTCCAAGGTATGGAGAAGCTTGTCCCTTTCGTTCTGATATGGTTTGGAACAGAACGTTGGTAGTTCAATAGATTGGTTCAGGTGAAATTGCAATACTACCTTCGGTATAAACGCCAGATGAGTGCGTAGGAGTACCTTATGATGGTAAAATTACAGGTACGGGCTATAGTGCATTAATGCCTGTAATTCGCTGTCTCGTTGAGCCGAAGTGACTGCGATAAGGAAGACAACCTTCCAGGTAAGAAATCTGATGTGAGCCAATTCCATCAGTTCAAAGGGCGGTAGCATTAGTTGCTCTAGGACCAGGTTCAGGTTCCAGAGTACGGGGGGCTTTGAAACCGGGGGTCGAAGGTGAGTGAGCCCTCGGAGAAAACGAGATACCATTGGGTGAATGGAAATGGGTTGGCCGTCATGAGGCCTGTGGAAGGCAGCGATTACAGTGAGGTGAACCCTGACCGAAGCTATGGCAAGACCTGTGAAGTATAAGGTGTGCAGATAATCCAATAAAACGTCTGGTGCACAGGTGAGCGGGTCAATACCCTTGGACTCGCACCATGTGGCATACCGCTTCCACTTGAATTGATTTCTTCTCATAGACGGCTTCCGGGATGCCAATATCACGTCTTGTACAGTGATGGAAAATCCTTGTTCCGATAGAAGGATCCATTCAACCTCCAAGATGTTAGATGTAAGGAGGCGTGTAGTGGGTGAAGGAGGGAACCCTCCTCCTGTGACAGAAGATCTTCTCGATTTGGTAATCGAAACGGGTTTTACGTGGACAGCTGTAGAAGGTGTGTGTACCACGATTGAAGTGGCCAGGCCGGCGCTACGAGGATCAGTTGCGTGTCATCCTGCATGCATTTTTGTAGGGTCCTGGTGATAAGAGGAATTGGAGGAAACGCATACATTAATGGTTCTGTCCATGGAATGAGGAAAGCATCCTGGGCGTCCCTGTGTTGGCTGGGCCACACTGAGCAGAAGCGAGTCACCTTTCTGTTGGACTCTGTGATGAAGAGGTCTATTGTTGGTCTTCCTCACCGGTGAAAAATGGCTTCCGCTACTATGGGATTGAGGGACCATTCATGTGGATGGAACACTCGGTTCAATTTGTCTGCCCGGGTATTGGAGATGCCCAGTAGGTAGGTTGCCTGCAGCTTAAATGAATGGCAGTTGGCCCACAGTAGTATGATGAGGGCTTCTCGGCAGAGGATCCATGAGCCCGATCTCCCCTGTTTGTTGATATAAAACATGGCCACTTGGTTGTCCGGTAGACCATGACGCGATGACCTTGAAGGTGGGAGACAAAGGTTCGCAACACGAACTGGATCGCTCGTAGTTCTAGGAGGTTGATCTGTAACGATTGGTCTTGTCGGGTCCAGAGGCACTGCGTCTAAGTGGTTGAGATGAGCCTCCCAGCCCTTGCGGGAGGCATCTGTAGTGAGGACCGCATTGTGTGGTAACAGTAGGAATGGAGTCCCTTTGGTGAGTGTCTGCTTTTGTAGCAACCAATCCAGTTCTCTGGAAATGGCCACTGTCAATGACACCTTCGACGTTAAGGGTTGATAATGTTGTTTCCATTCTCGCTTGAGATCCCACTAGATGTGTCGCATGTGAAGTCTGGAATTGGACACTGCATTAATTGATGATGCCATATGCCCCAAGACTGTTAAGACTTGGCGAGCTGACGGCGAATTGGTGAGTTGGAGCTGGTGCATGGCCTGAAGAGCTGGTGCATGGTGAGACTCCTGTCACGCGGCAGGAAGACCCTGTGTTTGGTTGTGTCCAGTAGGGCCCCTATGAATTGAATCTATTGGAGTGGGTTGTAGGTTGGACTTTTGGTAATTGATGATCAGTCCTAACTGGTTGAGACAACGGATTGTGTCGTGGAGATGTAGCAGCATGTTGGGTTTGGATGCCACTAGCAGTCAATCATCAAGGTAGGGAAAAACTATGATCCCTTGTTGACGGAAGAATGTCACCACCACCGCCATGCACTTGGTAAATACTCTGGGCACTGTTGAGAGACCAAAGGGAAGTACTTAGTATTGAGTGCTGGCCATGGACTTGGAAGGACAGGTATTGCCAGGAGAAAGGATGCACTGGAATATGAGTGTACGCATCCTTGAGACCTATGGAGCACATCCAAGCCTTGGGTGGGATCAGGGGTAATATGGATTTGAGAGAGATCATCTTGAATTTCTCCTTGACTATGAATTTGTTGAGTTCTCGGACATCCAAGATCGGACGGAGATTCCCGGATTTCTTGGGTATGAGGAAAGAAGGGGAGTAGAACCCTTTGTTGTGGGTTGCTGGAGGGAGGCGGTTGGCAGGTTGTTGTAGTAGTAAGGAAGCCACCTCCTCCTCCAATTGAGTGATGTTGGATCTGGCCCCCTTGGACAATAGCTGAGGGAGGGGCGGTGGACGCAGGAATTGAATCCGATATCCCCGGCGGACTATGTCCAGCACCCACTGATCCGATATAATGTTCTCCCATTGCTGGATGTGAGACATTATTCCCCCCGCCAATACTAGTTGGGATGGTGGCACGGCTACTTCTAAAAAGAGGGATTAGGCTTAGATGAAGTAGCAGGTGGTTGCATTTGTGGTCGTTGGGCTCGCTGAAGACCCCTGCGGTTTTGCTTTTGTTGGCTTTGCTGCCGTGGTGGTGGTTGGTACGGCGGTGGTTGGTACGATGCATTCAGACGATATACCCGTCTTTGGAAAGGCTGTCGCCGGGGTGGGGCATAGTACCTGTGGTACGAGGGGTACGACTGTGGAGTAGGCAGGGACTGCACCGCCACTGATTGCTCCTTGAGCTGAGCCACCATTTCTTGAAACCTGGAACTGAAGAGATTGTCGCCCCTACAGGGCAAGTTGGCCAGTTTGTTGTGGATGTCTTCTCTGATCGTACTGGCACGGAGCCATGCCACTCGTCGTGCTGCAATCGCAGCCGCAAATGCTCGGGACGAAGCCTCGAAACCCTCATATACAGTGCATAGCAGATGTCATATGGCTTCTTTGACGTCTTGAATTAGGGCAGGACCTGGGGAAGTTTGATCCTGGAATTCTGAACTATCCTTGATATGTTGTATACATTCGTAAAGATATTATACAATGTAGAATTGATGGTGGTTAATGCGGGCTGCCAGCATGGTCGTCTGGAAGGTCGCTTCACAAATTCGTACAAAGATCTCAGGTCTCTTCCTGGGGGAGTTGCCGAATGGAGTCTGGATTTCTTAGCCCTTGCCATTGCTGATTCAACGACTACAGAAGCATGGGGTAACCGTGGTGACGTGTAGTAGGGGATTTTTGCATTTTAAATTTCAGGTCAGTTTTTCTCGAGACTGCTGGGAGCGTGAAGGGGGCTCCCAGGATCTTTCGAGGATGGTATCAAGTACAGTGTGTGCCGGCAGTGCAGTCTGTTCCGCTGGAAGGTCGAAAATCTTCAATAATCCTAGGGTTTCAGCCCTAGGATCTGGTACCTTCTGAATATTTAAATTTAGTATCTTGCCCATCTTTTCTAAAAACTTGGGATAGGTGAGATCCTCCGGCGGGGAATATGGTTCTGAGGGTTCCTCCACCGGATCGGAAGGATATCCAGTAGACGAGTTGGGAGACGTAGGCTGCACCTCTGGCAAAATTGGTTGAGGTAGAACATCCGGAGATGGTGGCACCTGGATAGGTACTGGGGATAGAACCGGTGTTAGAGGTGATGTTGGACGCGTCGGTGACGAGTGCGGAGACTCAGTCCCTGCTACTAGGGGAGGTGGCCGGGAGCCGGTATGAAGCTTGCATGATCTCAAAGAATCCTGTTAACGCTTGTGATAAATTGGAAAAAGCTTCCTGTGTTTGAGGAGGCATGGGCGGGCGCGGCAATACAGTCGGACGAGTTGTCGGTACTGCCGCCAGAAGGATATCTGAGTCTGGTGCAGGCCTACAATGTGTGCGGGTGTGCAATATCTCCGACACCTTGCGTTTTTATTTTAAAGTGGCTCTTGAAGCACATCTCCTCTGGTACGGTGTTTGGAAGCAGAGGACATATCAGAAAATAGAGATGAAGAGGATGACGAGGGGTAATGAGGAGTTGGTAGATGGACCAGTCCTTCTTCAGATCTGGAGGAGGAGTCAGGTGAACCGGGTCCCAGAGGCAAAGGAGCATGTCCACGTGATGTGAATGGGTCTGCTCTAGTGGGGGAGGTATGAATATGGTGCCCCATGTCCCCTTTCTTCTTTTTTTGCGGGCAGCAAGGTCGACAGTGTCGATGGTCTCGACGAATCTGTTCTAGCGGGTGGCAAATGCGTCGCCCGCGTTGTGTTCTCCCGTAATGTTGACGCAGTATGTGTCGTCTTGCGTTGATATGTCGATGTCAGGGATGGCTCCGCTTTTGGTGCCATGGAAGTCTGCGCCGGGCTATGCGTCGGCGTCACGGTCGAAGCATGGAGTTTCTTCTTCTGCTCAGACGGCCTCGACTTGTGCGTTGGTTGTGGAGGCGGCGTGTGCGTCATCTTCTGCGCCGCGTTGATCCCCGAAGGGGTTGGTGTGTCGTGCGCCAGAGAGCTTGGCACATGCGGTGTTCCACGGCCTCGTGGCTCCGCTGCTGGTTGCCGCTTCGACACGTCCGATGTTTCTCGGCGCCGGGCTTTGGTCCGGATTGGCTCTCGACCTCGGGACGTCTCTTTTCGGCTCTTTTGCCCATGTTCACCTCCAGGCCTGGAGGTGGAGGGCTCCAATGAGGACGCTCGACGCTGCGGAGGGGGCGCAGACGTGGCCGGTCCTGGGGTGGAGTGCACGACCCCCCGCAACCCAGTTTCAACGCGAGGTTTGTCCGCTTGTTAGCGGTGCGCCCTCGGGGACATCTGGCCGCAATGCGGGCAGGTCTCAATCGGGTGGTCTGGGCCCAGACACCGATAGCAGCAGTCATGTCCATCTGTAATGGACATGACCTTCCCACATGGACAGGGTTTGAACCCTGAAGGCCGGGGAACCTCCTTCCTACCGTGGTTTTTCATTTTTGTTAAGTTTGACTTCTTTCTTCAGGAAAAATCTGAGGAGGTCTGAAGCTCCGCGTGCGATCCCGCGCACAGAAAAGCAGACTGAGGAGAGTCCAGTGCGGGAAACCACGCACAGCCTCAGAGCAAAGCTCTGACATCACTTAGAAGCTCCGCCTCCCAGGCCCTGATGGATAGTTCCCATGACAGCATGGCTAATTCAGCCCTGCTATCGACGGAAAAATACAGAGTCTAAACACGAATAGACACAAGTCTTACAAATCAAAGGCTCTAGATATGGCATTTTTTTTTATTAACTTCACATTTAAATAAAAGAACTGAATACAACTTACAGCACTGGGTGATCTTCTGGATACTGGTGGTTATCCTCTGGGCAAGCTGGGTAGGATCCTCCATAGCCCCTGGATTATAGGACATAGCTGATTCTATTGAAAATTAAGCTCATCAAATGAGGAAAGTGACTTGGATAGCTTCACAGAACACAGGCACCTAAAACACACATAAAAAACGTGCACATTTTTAATTTTCTGAGTCCATGCATATTTTTTACGAATGCAATTACTGGCTCTCTAAATATGTGCAAAGAAGCAGTGAAGATTTGAGATTGGGCAGACTGGCAAAACATATATTTGTCAGTAGTATCCCTACTAGAAAAAGAGCACACAGATGTGAATGACTCTGAACTGCCTGTATCTTCTGCTAATAAGCACACAAACACAAACAGAATGCAAATAAAAAACCATACTTACTGTAAGATTGGAGAGTTAGAATGTATGGCATGGTGGGAATGAATAAGCCATAACATGTGGGGTGACATCATTGGATGGCCCCAGCTCTCAAAGCTCAGTAAAAAGCTTTATTAGGCAGGCTTGTGAATTCCCACGCGCACACACGCTGCCTTGAGAGCCCCTCAGTCTCTTCCAGAGCTTAAGCTTTAGCCGATAGTTGATTTTCCAGGGAGGCGGGTGAATATTAAGAATGGCTAATTCATCCTTCTTTCTACAGAGAGCACTGTTTACAGGTAAAGCAAGCTTGCTTCCTCTGTATCGATCTATGGTGCAACCACATCTTGAATACTATAAGAAGCTCTGGTTGCTCTATCTCAAAAAAAAAAAAAGCTGAACTAGAAAAGGTACAGACAAGGGCAACAAAGGTGATAAAGAGGATGGAATAGCTCCCTTATGAAGAAAGGTTAAACGGGTTAGGGCTCTTCAGCTCGGAGAAGAGGCGACACACGATATGACAAATTTAGAAAATCATGAGTGGGGTGGAACAAGTAAATAGGGGCGGATATTTATGCTTTTAAATAGGACTAAGACTAGTGGACACACCATGAAACTAACAGGTAGCCAATTAAAAAATAAATTGAAGTTTGTTGCTAGATGATGTGGTCAAGGCATCTAGCATAGCTCGGTTTAGGGATTTGGACAAGTCCATACATAATTATTAGCCAGGAAAATCTGGGAAAGCCAAAACTTATCCCTGGAGATGAGAAACAAGAAAAGGACATATTCTTTGGGATCTGCTGGGTACCTGTGACCCAAACTGGCCACTGTCAGAGACAGGATGCTATGCTTGATGGATGGACCTTTGGTCTAACTAAGCCTAGCATATCTTATGTTCCTGTCCCATTTATTGTTGGATTTCAATAAATACCATTTAAAGTTGTAAACAAAATTGTGGACTTAGTTTTTCTTTCATGAAAAGTGAATGAAAAATTCAGATAACAGACATATTTAATTGACATGGACTATTTTCCATGGATGCTGGACAGCAGACTTTTTGCTGTACTAAAAACGTATGCAAAAAAAACAGGGTATGATACATAGTCATTATTTATCGCACAGTCGTGTGGTAAAATAGATAAGGTATAGTAAATATCATATGGGTCCAGGAAAAGGCAACAATTACCACATGCGTAATCTTTAGGCATGACATTTATCGTGGCTTAACTGCACATGCCAAATGCCAAAAATAGTGATTGCATATACACACCCTTGAAAAATATAATTGGCAGGACTAATTTTCTAATAGTGTGAGAAAGGTGGTGGCTCTGAACCTAGGAATTAGAGGATATGGCTGTTCACAGGCAGATATTACAATTGCTACTGTTTCTTGCACTTCATCTTTTCCCATCCTAGTTCACATCCTATTGGTCATCTTAGTTCAACTGCAGTGTGATTGATACTAATTGTTAGTCTTAATTTCTGTGTATAGTACAGGTTATTGTGTGTTGGTGGCAGAGTAACAAGGATGGAAGAGAGCAAATGAATAGGAGAAAGAATGGGAGCATGACCGAGTATAAAAGTAGGGAAGTGGATGAGTGTAGGAGCAAGGAAAAGGAAGACAGACAAGGGAGGAAGACTCACAAACCTGCAGTGGCTGGATGTCAGGGGCAGCAGGGATCAAACCTGCAGCCCCAGGTGTTCAAGGCAAGGGGGATCCTGCTGTAGAACCACAAGGACTCTGGATCACCAAGAGTCATATGGAAAATAGAGGCTCTCTATCAGACCAGGATTAGAGCTTTATATAAGGAGCTCTAGCCTGACATTTTTGCTGGTCCAATAGTCCTCCGAGTTTGCTCCATGATATCCTGTTGCCTGGCCGATTTCCTGTGAGTTCCTGGTTCCTTCTGATCTGGATTCCTGATCCGTTACTGGCCCTCAGCTACTCCCTGGCTCCTGTTCTGCCTGAAAAGATTTGGCAGCCACCTGCACCCAAGGGCTTAATCTACGGGTAACGGATGCTGTTTCAGGGAGAATGGCTGTTCCAGACCTTCCAGCCTCTCCAAGATATGCCCCTGCTCTGGCACAGCACCTCCTCTCCATTCTCAGCCAAGCATGCCATAGTATTGGATTTCAATTACCCAAGGCAAGGGTTCACATCTGCTATGCAAGAGTAGTGCACTAAAAGAATGAAATACTGATCAAGAAGGTTGATGAGCACTGCAATGTACTGTTTGGTACAGAGGCCACCTGAAAATCCAATTGCTTCAATAACATAGCGTGGAATGGATTTGCCATTGGGGTTTTGAGCTTGGGGTTTTTCAGATGGTTGGTAAACCATGTCAAGGCAAGGTTCCATAACATTAAGCGCCAGGTGAAAGACAAGGTATTCAGCAATATGTTGTTCAGACCAAAAGAGGGCCACCTCCATCATTTCATCTAAGTGCAGAAAAGGAATAGCTGAAGGACATTGGACCACAACAGAATGAGAGTCTATTAAGGAACATGGGTGCCATTACAGCACTAACTGCAAAAGGAACAGATGAGTAGCCACCCACACATTTATGCTTAGAACTTTCCCAGGCCACCAACACTGTAGCTGTTGAGGGAGCAACATTACACTGTTTCATGTTCACTCTCCATGTTTTCTTCTTTTCTTTATAGATCAATCCAAATAGCCACAGATACTACTGCTCCTTCCATTTCAGCTGAGTTCCAAGGGTGGAGTCTTCAACTATAGAGGTGCAAGAGGAAGAGGAAAAGGATGACATGGAGACAGATAGCCCAAATGCCCTGGATGTCCAGCAGCCTCTGTAAAAGGAAGAAATGGACAGCAAGCCCAATCTTTCTGTCTTGGGGCTGAGAGAGGAAGAGGGAAAGAATCTGTAGCAGAAGTCAGAAATTAAAGAAAAGGAGAAGAGTCAACCATCACAACTGGAATAGTATTCATTCCAGGAGCCTTCAGGTGAGTAAATGTGAAGATTCTCAGTAAGCTGAAAAGGCAAGACATTATACCAACCAGCCTTTCAAATATATCTTTTTACACTGTAGGCTAACAGCAGGTTTTAAGTGCCTCCTTTAATTAGTTTTTAGTTTTGTTTTTATTTTGGGGGTTTTTTTAGCACTATTTAATTTTTAACACTGATTATGCTATTTTTATATATTATACGGTTTATTTGTCTTAGTCTTAAGTGATTATGTTTTGATTGTTTGATGTATTTTATGAATAATATCTTGTTAACTGCCTAGTAAAGTTGATAGGCAGTCTTAAAATTTGGAATAAATAAGCACAAGGCCAGCAGGCACAGAGCTCCAGCACGCTTTCCAGCACCACACTGATCCAAAAAGGGCCAAAGACTCCATCTTTCAGTGGTCATTCGGTGTTATGCGGCCCCTCATCTCCCCATCAGGGCTCAATGCATCAGAATTGAAGTGTAGGTATGCCATGTATGAATAACCAACAGATCTTTGAAGCCTTCAAGTGAACTCAGGAGCTACCACCCAGTCTCCAATCTCCCTTTTCTTAGTAAACTCATCAAAAAAGCAGTCCTATGAGAGCTAAGGGAGCTCCTGCATACCACTAATAAACTGGACACTCACCAATCTGGCTTCAGAATTTTCCAAAGCACTGAAACAGCCCTAACCTGCCTAGATGAGGACCTACCTAGACCGTGGTCAGTAAGCTCTCCTAGTACTTTTAAATCTCTTGACAGCATTCAACACAGTCAACCATGAAATCCTTATATTCCGACTGTCTGAACTAGGAATCTCTAGCACAGCTCTGGTCTGGTTCAAGTCTTTCCTCAAGGATTGCACCCAGACAGTACTCTAGACCAGGCCTCCTCCCAGCCCCATCCACTCCCCTGTGGTGTACCCCATGGCTCTGTCCCTTCCCCTACTCTGTTCATTTACCTTGTCCCATTTGGTGAATGAATTAGATCTTGTAATATCCCTTTCCTCATGAATGCAGATGACATTCAACTCTGTCCACTGGGTGCCAACCCTGAGCTAGCCATCCAAAACCTAAATACTTGTTTAATGAGGATTGCTGACTGGTTACACCGCAACAAACAAGCAATCCACAAAAAACAAATACTATGGAAAGGTAAAGCAGAATATCCTCCCACATTCCTCAAAATACATCTGGAAGGTTCCTTGACACCATACAGCCACCAAGTCTGCAGTGGTTTCATCCTTTATTCCAAGCTCACCATGGAAATTCAAATAGGATATGTTGCCAAAGCTGCTTTTTCCATTTTTGCCAGCTCTGTCTCCATCCATTCCTTGATGCACCGGCCTATGCCACCATCATTCAAGCCTACTTCATCTCCCATCCAGACTATTGCAACTCTGTCTACATGGACCTTCCAAATAAACTTGTCCATCATTTGCAGGTCATCCAAAATGTCGCAACACGGTCCCTACTCACTGCCAGTAAGTTAGATCCTGTGAGCCCACTCCTTAAATCCATTCACTGGCCACCGATTGCCCTGCGCTCCCTCAAAGGACAGGCCCCATGCTATCTGTCTAACCAAATCTCCTTGTACACACACCAGCTCACCCACTTCTTATGTTATTTAATACTCACCTGACACTGCCTGCCCCCAAGGAAATCCAGCTCATTACACAAGAAGAACCTTCACTGGCTCAGCCCCAGCCCTCTGGAATTCCCTACCACTGGACATCAGATGCACTTCAGGAAAAACTAAAAACCTGACTATTCACTAAGGCCTTTAGTCCATAGGAAGTTGTGCTATTCTTAATACGCTTGACACACTCCCTGTGTGCATGTTGTTACTTTCAGCTACTGCTCTGTCTGATTAAGTTATTCTGAAATCTGAAGTTTCCTTCCATGTAGTTGCTATATATGCTGTTCTGTACAGTAACATGGAATAGACTTAGATTTTGGGTACTTGCCAGGTTCTTATGGCCTGGATTGGCCACTGTTGGAAACTGGATGCTGGGCTTGATGGACCCTTGGTCTGACCCAGTATGGCATGTTCTTATGTTCTGTTTGGTTAAGTGTTGCTGATGCTACAGCCACTGTTCTGTTTGATTATGTTATTCTGCAATCTGGATTGTTCCTACTATGTAGGTGCTACTGTTGACTTGTTTACTGTACCCTTACTCTGTTCTTCTGTATCTCTTGCATTGCTCACTTACTGAGACTTTTGTTGTTGCATTGATTGGTTATTCTGCAACATGCTCTGATCTCATTTGCTGAAAAAGGATGTAATAAATAATTGCTGATGATGTTGACTCTACCAGAATATCCGTTACACTACAGTTTGATCAAAATGCAATCAGCCTTCAGTCAAATAGAAGACAGCTTTACATCCCTGTCAGGAACTGTCCAAGGCATAGTGATGCATAGGGTCAAGACATCAAGGTCCTGAGTCTTTCATTTCATCCACAGTATTTTCAAAACCTGAAAGCAGGGATAGGAGGTGGGCCAACCTGTAGGTACTTCATTTTAGGAGGCAAGAGCCTCTGGCCACACTAAAGCACACCAACAGACTGCAGAGAATGTAATACCTCCCATGTTTTATTTGCTCTCTGTACCCATACAAGCTGTGCTTTTATTTTCCAGTGGATACAGCTTACCCAGATTTAGGTATAGACAAATGCCTCTGGTGTCAAATTTTCAGTCACTGCAGCACAGCTCCTGCTGCCATGCCTTCATCCAGGCCTATTTCCATGGCAGCTTCACTTGTCTTTTAAAGCAGCATCAACTCTCTAGCAGGAAACATTGACAGACCCTGCAACACTCCTCCCCCATCTCCTGGTCAGGCTGTCTATTATCATGGAAACTCATGTGAGGGGGTGGGGCTCCACAGTTAGTGAACAAGGGGCTCACTGGTCCGACACTGAAGTTTCCTACTAAAGGATCGGCACCATTCTGCAGGTCAAGCGAAAAAGGTAAGGATGGATATCGGGAGGGGAGACATCTGGGTAATGGCCGTAGGGTGTTTGGTCTTCTCACCTCCAATGATTTATTTGTGGAAAAAAGAGAAACACCCCTCAAATTGCCTATATGCACCCCCACTTTAAATCCCTTAACCTACTTTGTGCTGATATGTATGAGCTTTTTTGCAATACTTTATTTTTATTTTATCAATCTTTTACATATATTAAACAAAGATACACTTTGTGATGTAGCTTTAAGAGACATTATTTAAGAAATCTCTAATACAATTAGCTTTTTTGCAATACTTTAAA
This sequence comes from Rhinatrema bivittatum, assembly GCF_901001135.1. Classification (NCBI taxonomy): domain Eukaryota; kingdom Metazoa; phylum Chordata; class Amphibia; order Gymnophiona; family Rhinatrematidae; genus Rhinatrema; species Rhinatrema bivittatum. Next base: position 247,208,946 of record NC_042617.1, read on the forward strand.
CTCTTCTGTCATGTAAGATATGTTTTTAAAAATGTATGCTTTACCTGTACTGTTTGGTACTACATTATAACAACTGTTACCTTTTTCTCCTTTCTGTAAAAGACTGAAATTATAAAATAAATGTTGAAGCGCCATATGATCTATTTTTGTAAACGTACCTGCATGAGGTTTTGCCTCTTAAATAAAGCATTTACTTGTGGTGAAATCTTTGTCTTTCCTTTTTTCTCTCTAGATAGAGGAGCAATTAGACCTGTGATTTTCTGGCTTTCCCCCTCCTTACTTTACAACTGATGATATACTGTATGAATACACTTGTTTTCAGAAGGGAAACCTGGGAAAAAAGAGGACCAATGGTCATTGGATTCCATGCAAAAGGAAGAGGACCCAGAATCTAAAGCCCACCTTACATACTAAAAACACCAACCCCAAAACATCTCCGTAATGTTAAGAGATCAAGTCCATTGTCCTCTACCTGAAGCTCCTTGTCCTACAGTGCCTGGGCCTCTTTCTGTTTTCCCAGGTCTTCTTCCTCTGTGTTCCAGGTCCAGGAGAACATCTATATGGAAGCTCTTTCCCTTCCCTGTCAGCCTCTCTCTGTCTCCCAACTGCCTACTGTACGAACAGCAGCAGTCCCAGTATCTCCAGCCGGTTCCATTATGAGCAAAAGCCTTAAGCCCGGATTTTAAACGCCCTGCGCTCGTCGCCAGGCCTTACACATGCCGAGCCAATTTTCGAACAAGTCTGGCCACGTGCGTAAAGCCCAGTACACGTACAAGTGCCGGGCTTCTTCAAAGGGGCAGAGCGGGCCGGGTCAGAAGAGTGCCATTGTTCGCTGTCCAGAAGACCCAGCTGCCGGCACGTGCAACTTACTTCAGCTCAGGGTTTAGGGAGTGGGGAAGGAAGGTTAGATTGGGGGAGTAGGGAACTGGGGAAGGCCAGAATGCGTCACCATATGGAAATTGCAGAAGTACCCCCCTTGCGTGTACAGCCCGCACATATGCATGCAGCCCACGTATTTTATAACATGCGTGTGCATATTATTTAGCCATCATTTTATTACTATGCTGATCACAGTTTCATAGTATTGAATGTTGTACCTTCTGTTTTAAAGTGTGAAAACAAATATTAAGGGAAAAAAATTACAATTCATCCAATAAAATAGTCATTACGATTCACCTTTCTCTTAAGTTTTTAACTGAATTTTTATTTTTATTTTTTTTAAGAGAAATACAGTTTTGGAAACTTTCTTCCGTTCAAACATGTCCTCTACTATGGTTCTATATACTGGGTGTTGCTATAAAGCTGATATTTTGACACTGCTGTTTGTGCCTCTGTGCTTTGCTTTTGACAGTGATCATATCTATCGGCCTAAGCTCCCACATCTAACGCAGAGAAATCCTGAACAGTCACAAACAGGTCTAGTTTTCAAAATAACCACCATTGGACAGTGAACCACAAGGCTTCCTTAAATCAGAAAAAAACAAAACACTTTTATGGTTCTATTGTAGACCTCTTGAGAAATAAACCTGTTAGCTGAACCCCTCATAAACGAAGTCGGGCAGCCCTGATTTTAAAATGTTCTTAAGTCACCGGCATAAGCTATTCTCAGACTGCAGGCGCGTCAGTAACTTGCAAGCGAGTTATCCTAGTCACATTAGGGCACCCAAAACAACATGTTTAAGCTTTAGATTTGCCCGCGATCATCCTTGCTAGCTGTAACGCTGAAAGTGGACGCCCACCACTGGAACGAGTCGCATTAGGAGGAGACGAGGAGCACCTCCCTCTGACACCTCTTTCCGGTTTAAGGAACTTGGGAGTTTCGAAAGTGAAGTCACCAGCCTCACAGAAGCAAAAAAAAAAAAAAAATCCTCTCCTTCATACTTGTGAGCCAGAGTGACCAATCGTCGCTGCTGGAGAGGGGCCAGAGTGCAGAGAGCCAAAATACACTTCCCCGAGAGGAATGAGGAACTGAGCTTCGGCAGTTCACATTTAACACACTACCAGGCTGACCAGGGCTGGGCAACTGTGAGAGCAGCACCTATTTGGCTGGGGGGGGAAACCTGATGACCCAACTTTTATTAAAAAAAAAAAAAAAAATACAAACAGAAAAACACACGCACCACACCCGCTCCTGGCAAGAACACAAGAGCTGCTAATGGCGCAGGGTTTCATCGGCTCGAAGCGGAACAGGTGTCTCTGTACCCAGGTACAGCGACAGCAAGAAAATAAAACACTCCGCGAGCAGCACCCCCCCCGACCCGCGCAGGAAAGTGCCCAGCTGCATAGCTCGTCACCACCTCGAGCGCGCGCGGGGGATCAGGTGGGGGGGGGGGAGTGCGAAAACCCCGCCCACGCCCCCCATCACTTGCTTATTCCCCAAACCGTAACCCAGCTCCTCACCTTTCAGCTCCTACCGCCAGGGTACGCGTTCACATCCTCAGCTGACCTGCCAGCACCCACTGCGCGTGCGCACACTGACCATAAGGCGGGCTCGTCGAACAGAGCAGCAGACGTCGGTTTTTAGAGGTGTTGCCAATTTAGTGATTTTTGTCGCTAGATGTGGCGACTTTTTTTTAACCAAATGGAGACTTTAGAATTGTGACTGCATATGGAGCTACTGAAGCTATTTTTTTGAGAATAATCTAGCGACGTTCTCATAGCTCTAAAAATTCCCATTGGGTTCCCTACTCAGCAAAACTAGAGAAGAGTGAGACCTCCTCTGGCTAGAGTGCCGCAGGAGACTATAAGAGTGTAAATGTATAAGGGGATAAGACCTCCGTTCCCTGGTTCTGCCTATTCTCCTCACAGTTCCTTATTCTTCGGCTATTCACTCTCTGCCCCCGCCCCTTGCCCCGTAGTGTCGGCTCTTCTGGAATGAGAAAGAATAAAGCACATTCCCTGTACCTAACGGTCAGTCTCCAGACTACTGGGTTTTGCCTCCCTTCCAGCACATGGAGACAGAGAAAAACTTGAAGAGCACCCCCTCTTGGTGTGGTGTGCTATCTGCGTCCCTTCAGTATTTCTCTGTCTCCAACAGATGAAGGTGGCAGAACCTGCGGTCCTGAACTAAAATTTCCTAAATTTAAAAAAAAAAAAAAAAGTTAAAGTTCCTCCCAAGGGGTCAGCAGGTCCTGGAGGGACTATCCCCCCTGGTTGCAGGCAGAGCTAGGGGTTGGAGACCCTGTCAGCTCTATGACCCGGTGAGACACTGCCTGGTGCGACGCTTGGGGTGCGTTTCGGTGGTCCGCTTCTTCCCAGAGATGTTTCTTGCATTCCTTTGGTGCCCAGAAACGTTTTTTCATTCCTCTGGTGAGGCCCCTTTACAAATAAAAAATAAAGGAAGAGAGTCGGCGAGACGTCTTTTCTTATCGGAACAGCTCCCGCTGGCCTGTGTACTCGCATTCTCCTGGGTTCCAGAGACAAGTTTTCATCCTTCCTGCGCCTCTTACCTCAGCCATGCCACGTGCCTCGCTGTGCACCGTGGGGAGCCGGCTACGCAGCTCTCCCACGATGGCCTTTGTTCTCGATGCCTCCTCGGAGGGGAAGGTCCATCGACTGTGGTGAGGAGGCCCATAGCTCGAGCCCATGGCGCCAGATATCAGCGAGTTGAAAGGGGGAGTTGGCCTGACCCATTCCCGCTGAGCGTGGAAACGGCAGCCATTTTAGATTCCTTGGCTGCCATGGCAACTCATGCAGCAGGGGGAGGGGATCCTCCACTTTCTCCTCCCGATTTGAGCCCTAAGAGTCCTCAGGGCTCCTTGCCAGACTCTCCCGCCGATTTGGCCCCCCCCCCCCCCTCCCCGAGGGGATTTAAAAGGCCAGACCCCTTTTACTACGAACTTTGTGCTGTTGATGCACAAAGCCTATTTGACCAACCTTTCCCAACAGGGCGACACGGGCGCGTACAATGTGCGCAGAGCCCCCTCCTCGGAAAGTCCCCAGGCGGACGTCTCTGCAGGGGACTACCAGGATTCGGAGGCTCCGAGATTAGGGGGTTCCTGCTTTGGGGGTCTTGGACTCGCCAGATCTCCCAGCCCCGGATCCGCTGGAACTCCCGGGCCTGGACTCTCCCCAGTTCGATCATGATGAGAAGCCTGAGAGATCCATCCTGGTGGAAGGTGATGACCCGAGAGTACTTTGTTCCTGAGGGATGAGTTGGATCTGCTGATACTGCATGTCCTTACCAAGTTGGGGAATGCACCCCCTCCGGAGGTTCCCAGGCATGACTCGGTGGACCCGGTCCTAGCAGGCTTACATGGTCCGGCTAGCACTTTTCCTTTCCATCCTATGCTCCTGCAACTTATGTTCTGAGAGCAGGATACTCCGGAGGCGAGCCTGCAAGTGGGGCGAGCTATGGATAAGCTCTATCCCCTGCCTGACGAGCCCTTAGAGCTCCTCAAGTTTCCGAAAGTGGATGCTTCGGTGTCGGCTGTCACCAAGCGGACAACTATTCCGGTGGCAGGAGCAGTGGCTCTGAAAGATCTCCAGGACAGGAAGCTCAAGGTTCATCTCAAAAGGAGTTTTGAGGTGTCAGTGCTAGGGGTCAGGGCGGCGGTCTGTAGCAGTCTGATGCAACGAGCAAGCCAGAGGTGGGTCCAACAGTTCCTCAGTGCTAGGGATCTTTCTCCTCAGGAAGCAGAGCAGGCTGAGCGTTTAGAGGCGGCAGTAACGTATGGCGCAGATGCCTTATATGATCTTCTCCGAACCTCGCCCCGGACTATGGTGTCAGTGGTTTCGGCCAGGAGACTCCTATGGCTCCGCAACTGGTTGCCGATGTCTCTTCAAAGTCTTAGCTAGGAGCACTCCCTTTTAAAGGCAAGTTTCTCTTTGGAGAAGATCTGGAACTGTTATTAAAGTCCTTGGGAGACAATAAGGTTCATAAGCTCCCTGAAGACAAGCCTAAGGGCCCCAGGAATTTCTTTCCTTCCCGCTCTCGTTTTCGGGGTCAGCGTCACTTTCGTCAGAACAAGACTCCTTTCTTTGGACAGTGGCAGCCATTTGCAAGATCCCAGGCTTGGTCTCACTCCTATCGTGTACGCAGATCTACTCGCGTCGGAGTTACCCAGGATCCTTCGGGATCCAAGTCCTCCCAATAAGATAACGCTGACTCATTCCTACGTCCCACTTATAGGTGGTCATCTCTCCCTGTATCATGAGGAATGGGTCAAGATAATGTCAGACCACTGGGTTCTAAATATCATAGAACACAGTTATGCTTTAAGGTTTGCTTGCCCTCTGCGAGACCTGTTTTTTGTTTCTCCCTGCAGATCCCCAGTGAAGAAACAGATAGTGAAGCAAACCCTCCGCCAGCTGGAAGATCTTGGAGCCATTGTTCCGGTTCCCCCGGACTCAGGAGACACTCCATCTACTTTGTGGTCCCCAAAAAGAAGGCTCTTTCTGTCTGATTCTGGACCTGAAGAAGGTGAACAAAGCCCTCAAGGTGTCACGTTTTCATATGGAAACTCTGCACTCCGTCATTGTGGCGGTGTGGGGAAGAGAATTTTTAGCTTCATTGGATTTGACGGAGACATATCTGCATATTGGAATCCACAAGGATTATCAAAGGTTTCTGCACTTCATGATCCTAGGGAAGCATTATCAGTTTCGGGCCCTCCCATTCGGGTTGGCGACAGCAACTCGTACCTTCACCTAAGTAATGGTGGTGGTGGTTGCAGCTCTTCGGCAGGAGGGGATACTGGTTCACCCGTATCTGGACGACTGGCTCATTCAGGCGAAGTCGGACAACCTTTGCAGGCTGGCAGTACGCAAGGTGTTACATCGCCTATGCTCCCTCGATTGGGTCGTCAATCATCCCAAGAGCCATCTGCTTCCTTCCCAGGTCTTGGACTTCTTGGAAGCACGATTCGATACTCAGGTCGGCAAAGTCTTCCTCATGCAGGAATGGATTGTCAAGCTGACGTCTCAGGTTCAACTTCTCTTGTCACTGCCAGTAGCCAGGTCTGGAATTACTTGCAGGTTCTTGACTCTATGGCGTCCACTCTGGAATTGGTCCCCTAGGCCTTCGCTCATGTGAGACCTTTACAGAGAGCTTTGCTTTCCCGCTGGGATCAAATGTCAGAAGAATTCGAGGTACCTTTGTCACTCACGGAGTCCACCAGGTCCAGTCTTGGTTGGTGGCTTGTCCTCGACCACTTGAAGCGGGCTGTGGACCTAGAAGTACCTCAGTGGGTGATTGTGACTACAGACGCCAGTCTTTCCGGTTGGGGGGCTATGTGCCAATCTCAGTCAGCCCAGGGCCAGTAGTCACGGGAAGAGGCGCAATGGTCTAGTGAGCACAGGGTTCTCCCTCATCTGGCTTCGGTACCAGAGATCCTTGCTTTTTCTACAGAAGGGTTTCAATAAGGGGTTATCCTTTAGTTCCCATCAGATGCAAGTTGCAGCTTTGGGGTGTCTCTGAGGCGAGGTTGAAGAGGCATCTCTGGCAGCACACCCTGATGTGGTACTTTTCCTGAGAGATGTGAAGCATTTGAACCCGCCAGTACATTCCATTTGTCCTTCTTGGAGTCTTAATTTGGTGCTCCGGGTGTTGTATGAACCTCCTTTTGAGCCCCTCAAGAAGGCTACCTTGAAGGATTTAACTCTCAAGACGGTGTTTTTGGTAAGTATCTGCTCCGCTAGGAGGGTCTCTGAGATTCAAGCCCTCTCCTGTCAGGAACCATTTCTATGGTTTTCGGATTCCAGGATATCGCTAAGAACAGTTCTGTCCTTTCTCCCGAAGGTTGTCTCTGCCTTTCACGTAAATCAGTTGGTGAAACTTCCAGCCTTTCCAGATTTAGAGCGAGATTCCCCTCACGCTAGAGAATTGTGGTGTCTAGATGTTAAATGGATTCTCATGTGTTACCTTGAGGTCATAAATGCCCTTCGGGTTTCGGATCATCTTTTTGTTCTGTGGCGCAATCCTAATAAAGGACACAAGGCGTCTAAAGCTACCATTGCCCGCTGGTTGAAAGAGGCTATCGCTTCCGCTTACATTTGCTGCAGACGACCGGTTCTGGACGGTCTAAAGGCTCATTCGATCCGGTCACAAGCTGCTTCCTGGGCAGAGACCCAGTTTGTGTCACCGCAGGAAATCTGCAGGGCGGCGACTTGGAAGTCTCTGCACACTTTTGCCAGGCATTATCGTTTGGATGTCCAGGCACTGGACATAAGAACATAAGAAATTGCCATGCTGGGTCAGACCAAGGGTCTATCAAGCCCAGCATCCTGTTTCCGACAGAGGCCAAACCAGGCCACAAGAATCTGGCAATTACCCAAACACCAAGAATATCCCATGCTACTGATGCAATTAATAGCAATGGCTATTCCCTAAGTAAACTTCATTAATAGCAGTTAATGGACTTCTCTTCCAAGAACTTATCCAAACCTTTTTTGAACCCAGCTACACTAACTGCACTAACGACATCATCTGGCAATAAATTCCATAGCTTAATTGTGCGTTGAGTGAAAAATAATTTTCTCCAATTAGTCTTAAATGTGCTACTTGCTAACTTCATGGAATGCCCCCTAGTCCTTCTATTATCCGAAAGTGTAAATAACTGATTCACATATACTCGTTCAAGACCTCTCATGATCTTAAAGACCTCTATCATATTCCCCCTCCACTGTCTCTTCTCCAAGCTGATCAGCCCTAACCTCTTCAGCCTTTCCTCATAGGGGAGCTGTTCCATCCCCTTTATCATTTTGGTTGCCCTTCTCTGTACCTTCTCCAGCGCAATTATATCTTTTTTGAGATGCGGCGACCAAAATTGTACACAGTATTCAAGGTGCGGTCTCACCATGGAGCGATACAGAGGCATTATGACATTTTCCGTTTTATTAACCATTCCCTTCCTAATAATTCCTAACATTCTGTTTGCTTTTTTGACTGCTGCAGCACACTGAGCCGACGATTTCAAAGTATTATCCACTATGTGTTGCGGTCCCGGTCGCGACCGGGTCCTTACCTTGGCGCTCGGGGAGAAGTGCCAGCAAGTCCGGGGATCCTCTGGGCCTGCTTGGACCTCCGCCGAATGCTGCAATAGCTCCGCCCCTTAGGCACGCGCACGCGCGCAGAGGGAACCCTTTTAAAGGGCCTCTGGCGCGAAATCGCGGCCAGCTCCTTTCCATGACGTCAGACGCTGGCGGGGATTTAAACCCAGCATCTGACCGAAGATCCCTGCCTTGCAACGTGGTCGACTCCTTGTGAGTGGTGAGTTGCAGTTCCTGCCTGTTCCTGCTTGCTCCTGCTTGTGCCTGCTTGTTCCTCGGCTCCTACCTCGGATCCAGTTCCACGTCTTCCGGCATCCAGCCCTGTGGGTCCCCTTTCACTGGGATCCATCTCGCTGCTGTTCCACTGCCGTTCCTGTCTTCAGTTCTAGGTGCCGGTATCCTTCCCTTCGGATTGTCTTCGGTTTTGACCCTGGCTTGTCTTCTCGTGTGCTGATGTTTGCTTGTCCTGACCCTGGTCAGTCTTCTCGTCTCTCCGACCTCTATAGCCCGCCTAAGTCCCAGCGGTCCGGATCCTTATGGGCTCCTCCTGGGGGGATCTCGGGATTCCAGGGTGAAGCCACCTAAGTTCAAGCGGTCCAGATCCTCACGGGCTCATCCTGGGGGAATCTTGGGCTTCCAGGGTGAAGTATTCATCAGTCTTCAGCTTCTGATCCGCCTACCAGCCTGCTTCCCTCAGCGGAGATCTCTTCCATCCTCTCTCCGCCCGGCCTGTCCAAGGATCCACTTCCCTGGTCACAACAGTTTGCAAGGCCATGGATCCGGCAGATATCCCAGGTCTCCAAGTCATCCCCGGAATGGCCCAGTGTTTACAGCAGCAGCAGCAGCAGCAGTACTGTTTGGATGTCTTACCTGCTACGGTGGAGTGTTTGGCCAACCGTCTGGACGCCAATCCTCCAGAACCAGCACTTGCACCACCTCCAGCTCCGGTGGTGAGTGTAAACACCCTAACGTAGTTACCAGCCCCCTCTTGCTATTCTGGGGATCTGAGGGGGTTATCGGGGGTTTTTGAACCAATGTTTTATACGGTTCTCCTTGTTACCTGGTCAGTTCCCCATGGACTCGGTCAAAGTGGCCTACATTCTCTCCCTATTGGATGGGAGGGCCCTGAGCTGGGCTTCCCCTACGTGGGAGCGGAGCGACCCCATGCTGAATAATTTGCCGCAGTTTGTGGAGAACTTTAAATAAGCTTTTGACGAGCCTGCACGAATGGCTACCGCCACCTCGGAGCTTCTACAGCTACGCCAAGGATCTCGCTCGTTAGCAGACTATGCAATAGAGTTCCGTACTCTTGCTCTAGAGGTTGGATGGCGCGATGAGAGCCTGCGAGGAGTGTTCCTGGAGGGCCTTTCGGCTCAGATTAAGGATGAGCTAGCTGCTAGGGATCTCCCGGAGGACCTCAATGCAGTAATCGTCGGATAGCTCCTTTGGCACTCGCTTTTTCCAGACCTTTGACGCCTCCAACAAGGTCTGGTGCCACGCACTCTGAAGCCTCGACAGAGGAGCCCATGCAGATAGGGCGTACACCCCTATCGGCGGAAGAGAGACATCGCCGTCAAGCTTTGGAGCTATGCCTTTATTGTGGCAGTAAAGGTCATTTCCTGCACAATGTAAAGAACGGCCGGAAAACACCAAAGCCTAGGTGATACAGGTGAACTACTCCTAGGCTGTGTTAATTCTGCTCCTCAATGTACCGTACCTATTACCCTGAAGTATCCGGGCGGATCTTTCGAGACTCTTGCGTTCATTGACTCTGGTGCCGGGGGAAATTTCATTCTCTCTGACTTGGTACAACAACTTCAGATTCCCACTCTTCCTCAAACTCCTCCATTTCGAATCTCATCTATTCGGGGAACAGTTCTTCCCAGAAGTATCTCGACCATCACAGTACCTCTCACCCTCCAAACCGGAATTCTGCATTTGGAGAAGATTTCCTTTATGATTCTAGAAAAAGCAGTACATTCCGTTGTTCTCTGACTGCCCTGGTTGCAACAACACTCTCCAGTGATCCATTGGGATACGTTACAAATCGCGCAATGGAGTTCCTTCTGTTTCGATAATTGCCTCAAGACTCCATGTGTTCCACACGTCTCTTTATTGCACTCTTCTGTTCTGCCCCCCCCCCCCCCCCATGCCTTACGAGGAGTTTGCGGAGGTATTCTCTAAGGAGAAAGCGGAGATCTTACCACAGCATCCTCCCTTCGATTGCGCTATTGAACTTCTGCCTGGAACTTTGTTGGAAGTTCCAGGCAGAGACTCAGGCGATGTCGGAGTACATTACCGAGAACCTCGCCAAAGGGTTCATCCGTCCCTCAAAGTCACCAGCGGGGGCAGGATTCTTCTTTGCCGGAAAGAAGGATGGCTCCTTGCGTCCTTGCATTGACTACAGGGGCTTGAATGCCATTACCAAGAGGGATCGTTACCTGCTCCCATTAATTCCTGAACTCCTGGATAGACTTCAAGGAGCAAAAATCTTCACCAAACTAGACCTGTGGGGAGCAAACAATCTAGTCCGAATTCGACCAGGAGATGAATGGAAGACTGCTTTCAACACCTGGGATGGGCACTATGAGTATTTAGTAATGCCCTTTGGTTTATGCAACGCTCCTGCAGTCTTCCAGCACTTGATGAACGAAGTACTTCGTGAAATGTTATACTCTACAGTAATCGTGTATCTTGATGATGTTCTGATTTACTCTCGTGATTTGAAGTCTCACCGCCAACATGTTAAACGAGACTTGCAGGTTCTCAAGCAAAGTTGGAAAAGTACATGTTTGAGTGAGAGTCTTTACCATTCCTGGGATACATCGTTTCCGTGACAGGATTCCATATAGACCCGGAAAAGGTTTCTGCCATTAAGAAGTGGCCTCGGCCCAAGAGGTTGAAGGCTCTACAACGTTTCCTAGGGTTTGTGAATTTCTACAGAGACTTTATACCTCAGTACTCACGATTAGTGGCTCCACTTACTACGCTTACTAAGAAGGGAGCTGATGCCACTGTTTGGCCCAAGGAGGCCTGCCAAGCCTTTGAAGACCTTAAGGAAGCCTTTCTGCTAGAGACTTGCCTTCACCATCCAGATCCACTTCGTCCATTTATTGTGGAGGTGGATGCTTCCAACATAGCAGTAGGTGCTGTGTTTTGTCAGAGTTCCAGTACCGGTCGGTTACTTCCTTGCTCCTACTTCTCCAAGAAGTTCTCCCCTACAGAGTGTAATTACAGTATAGGAGACAAGGAGCTACTAGCCATCAAGCTAGCCTTTGAGGAATGGAGACAGTGGCTGGAAGGGGCTAGCCATCCTGTCACTGTGTATACAGATCAGAGTTTTGTCAGAGTTCCAGTACCGGTCGGTTACTTCCTTGCTCCTACTTCTCCAAGAAGTTCTCCCCTACAGAGTGTAATTACAGTATAGGAGACAAGGAGCTACTAGCCATCAAGCTAGCCTTTGAGGAATGGAGACAGTGGCTGGAAGGGGCTAGCCATCCTGTCACTGTGTATACAGATCACAGAAACTTAGAGTTTCTGTGTCAGGCTCAGCGCTTAAATCCCAGGCAAGCTCGCTGGTCTCTTTTCTTCAATCGGTTTAACTTTGTACTCCGCTACCGACCTGCCTCTAAAAATATTCGAGCAGACGCCTTGTCTCGCAACTCAGAGTCTGAGGAGTCTGAAGAACTTCCACAGTACATTATAGATCCAGCAAAGATCAACTTGTCTGGCACCATGGTCCGTGCTCTCGGAAGAACTGTCGTCCCTCGTGAGATCGCAAGAGGGTCCTAAGTTGGGCTCATGACTCTCTCACAGGTGGCCATGCGGGCCGAGAAAGAACCTTAGATCTCCTTAATCGCTACTACCGGTGGCCGAACATGCGGCAAGACGTCCGCATCTATTTAAGTTTATGCTCTACTTGTGCTACACAGAAGTCACTAACTGGACGACCATGGGGGCTTCTGCAACCCTTGCCTGTGCCTGTGGAGCCCTGGACCCACATAGCTACCGATTTTGTGGTGGATCTGCCGTCGTCCGAGGGAAACACAGTTATCTGGGTGACAGTGGATCGCTTCTCTAAAATGGTTCATTTGGTCCCTCTTCCCAAGTTACCTTCTGCTCCTGGGTTAGCTCAACTATTTACACAGCATGTCTTTCGGGCCCACGGCCTCCCGTAGAGTATCGTAACAGACCGCGGTCCCCAATTTACTGCTCGATATTGGAGGGCCTTATGCAAGAAATTTGGAGTACAATTGAACCTGTCTACAGCCTTCCATCCCCAGAGTAATGGGCAAACTGAGCGAATGAATCGTTCCTTGAAGACATTCCTCCACAGCTTTGCTACAGAAAGGCAAAACAACTGGGTAGCGCTGCTACCATGGGCCGAGTTCTCTTACAACAATCACACCCATTCAGCTACTGGAAAATCGCCCTTCCAGATTGTATTTGGTCGAAAACTCAGACCTCCCATTCCGTGGCCAATACCCGTTCCATCGCCAGCAGCTCAACTCTCTGCCGATCAATTACAGAGCCTCTGGAGCTCTGTGTAATGCAACCTCTCCAAAGCGGCAAAACTCGCACAAAGGATTGCTGAACGGCATCGACGACCTGCACCTGTCTTTTTACCAGGCGACAAAGTCTGGTTAAGTACTAAGAATCTTCACCTTTGAGTGCCATCTCGGACATTGGCACCCTGGTATTATGGACCTTTCCGCGTGACAGAGAGGATTGGCCTGGTGTTCTATCGGTTACGTCTTCCCACCACGTTACGTGTGCACAACGTGTTTCATGTATCTTTACTAAAGCCAGTAGTGCTCTCCAGATTTCATCGTCAATTGCCCGATCCGGCGGCCACCCAGATTCAGGAGGATAGAACGTATCAAGTCCGCGAGGTGCTCGATGTTCGCTTTTACCATCGGCACAAGAGTTTTTACTGTTTCAAATGGACTCGGTGTCAGTAGTGATATCACTTCTTATATGCCCCTGACAAAGCATTATCATGAAACACCGGCCGTGTAGGGCTGTATTTATTAATTACAACAAAGAGATTGCTGCCTAAACTCTCTTCATGAATTTGAGTTGAAGTCAAGTGTCTATATAGACTTTTAATGAAATGATAAAAATTAAGATAAAAAACATTTTTTGAGATTTAATAAAATTCACAATTTTGATAGTGATGGTGAATGATTAAAAGACCAGTTGGGTTCTTTTTCAGTAATCACAACGTCAGGCTTGCTGATGTAATAATCCGCTATGCTGATGGGAGGAGCAGATAGGGGAGTTATCAATCTGTAATAATACTGGTGTTAGTTGTGGGTGGATCCTTGGGCCGGTGGCAGATGACCACGCCCCCGGGGGAAGATCCCAAGAGGGACCACTGGCTAGGCTTAGAGAATGGAGACAGACACACTAGTTCTTTTATTAAATAGGTTTTTTAAACCACCAGAGTTGGCAGTAGTGAGTTGAAGTGCCCGGCAGGGCTGAAGTCCCTCAGATACTGGAACAGTGATCCCAGGATGGCTGAGCTGTTGAGAAACTGTAGACAGTGAGTAGGCAGGGTATGCAGAGTTCATGAACAGAACTTAGATGACAACACTCACAATAATGGTCTCGGAGAGGCTCAGCAGCTGGAAAGGGTAGGCCCTCGAGGAGCGAGTACCTGGTTCCAGGGGAAAGCTCTGAGAGAGCAATGGCAACTCACAATGATGTAGGCAGCGATAGCTTCCAGGCAGAAGAGAATCAGCAGAGAGTCAGGAACGAGGACCCTCGAGGAGCGAGTACCGGTTCCTGTCTGTAAACCTGAAAGGCAAAGAGAGAGCGAGGCCCCCGAGGAGCGGGTACCTCTGGTAAGTCTGAGGAGGCAGAGTAGCTAGAATGAATCCAATTCCATTCCTTGCTAACTCAGTTTGTTAGCGATAACATAGACTTTTAAATATTGGAAGCGGATGACGTCATCTCAGGGGGACGCCCCTGAGGTTTGCTCCCTTGCTGGTACTTCATTCGGAGCACGCACACGCCCTAGGATTCAGGCAACATGGCGGATTTTCAGCGTCGAGCCAGTCCAGGGATGCCGGAGGGAGTTGGCAGGGAGACACCGCAGCAGCCAGCCGTCCTTCAACCCCGGAGGGAGTTGCCACAGAGGTAAAGAGGGCGGAGTGAAGACGTCGGGCAGCGACGGTCGCAATAGCTGACACCATCACTTAGGCTATATTTAATAATAAAAAATGTTGGTTTCCCTTATTGTTTACAGTTTACCACATGGGTTACTGTATTGACTCTTTTTGATTATAATTTTGTGGCAATTGAAATCTCCCATTATTATTGCACTGCCAAATGGGTTAGCTTCCCTGATTTCTCTTAGCATTTCATCATCTGTCTGATCATTTTGTCCAGGTGGACAGTAGTATACTCCTATCACTATACTCTTACCCAACACACATGGGATTTCTACCCAAATAGATTCTACTGAGCATTTAGTCTCTTGTATGATCTTTATTTTGTTGGACTCTATACCCTCCCAGACATAAAATTCCACACCCCCACCAAGTTTATCCTCCCTATCATTGCAATATAATTTGTACCCTGATATAGCACTGTCCCATTGGTTATCCTCCTTCAACCAGGTCTCTGTGATGCCAATTATGTCAATCTCATCATTTACTGCTGTACACTCTAACTCTCCCATCTTACTTCTTAGACTTTTAGCATTGTCATACAGACATTTCAAAGTGTGTTTTTTGTTTGTATTAACAACCTGCTTTTCAGTTCTTAGGGATAATTTGGAAATCTTTAGCTCAGGTGATATTTTACATATAGGCACATGGACTATTTTGCTTTTATTGGAACTTCTCTGTTGGAATGTCCTAACTCTCCTGTTTCATTAGTATCCTTCAAGGATTCGTTTCTCCGAACCATGCACTGCTGAGTGACTGTTGGCTTTCCCCCTTGTTCTAGTTTAAAAGCTGCTCTATCTCCTTTTTAAAAGTTAGTGTCAGCAGCTTGGTTCCACTCTGGTTAAGTGGAGCCCATCCTTTTGGAAAAATCTCCCCCTTCCCCAAAAGTTTCCCCAGTTCCTTATAAAACCGAATCCCTCTTCCCTGCACCATCGTCTCATCCACACTTTGAAACTCTGGAGCTCTGCCTGCCTCTGGGGACCTGCACGTGGAACAGGTATCATTTCAGAGAATGCCACCTTGGAGGTTTAAGATTTCAGCTTTCTACCTAAAATCTAAATTTGGCTTGACCAGGAGAGGGGAAACTCGCTAAGTGAGCACATGAACAGCAGTAGAAGTATGTGTGTTAGAAAGAGAGAAAGTGTGTATCTGAGACAGAGTGTGTATATGTCAGTGTCTTAAGAAAGTCCATGTTGGTGTATGAGTCTGATAGAGTGTGTGTCAGTGTCTGAGTTTGTCTCAGAAAGTGTGTGTGTGACTGAGAGAATGTGAGTATGTGTATATCAGTGTGAGCCACCTCTTTCCCCTCCAGTCTTAGCCTCACCAGCTATGTCAACTCCACTACACAACAACATGTTCCCTGTACGTACCAGGATCATTCCAGACGGTGGGTTATGTTCCCTGTCCAGCAGATGGAGTTAGAACCAAAAATTCCCAGGGGAGGACCTATATAGCCACGCCTCCCTTGCCTCAGTCCTCAGTATAGTTCTAACTCCAGCAGATTGAGCAGGGGACCCGGTGGTCCCCAGCACTTTTCTAGTTTTATTTTCTCTTTGAGGGATCAATTAAATAATATTAGATAAAGGTTTTCTTCTAAGGGATAGGTTCTGTAGTGTTCTGACAGGACCACTCCGTTCAAAGAGAGACACTGTTTTCCAGTCAGGAACTTGCTGACAGGCTGTGTTTTTTGCCTGTCACTTTATTTTTCTCTTTGTTTTTCCTCTTCCTTGCCCGGCTACAGTGTGGTAAGTGTTGTTTTTATTTTATTTACAGTCGTTGGGAGGAACAGGAATTTGTGAGGGGTGAAGTTGGTAGTGCCGACCGCTCCCCCCTAGCCCCGGAGTTTGTACTTTTCCCCTCCTCCCCTTCGGGGAGTGATTGGAGCCCCACCCTGCAGCTCTGCGACGACACATTCCCCGGAGCTGCTTACCGTCGGGACGGTGCTTTCCCCGACGGTCTCTTGGGGACGGTGAGGGGTCCGGAGGCCGGATAGCTCTACTGCTTCGCCGCTTCAGTTGTTGCCGCGCGCCGCAGCCACCCCTCCCCCTCCCTTCCACCGCGATGCAGAGATCGCCTAACGGCTCCGGAGCTCAGCAAGGGGTTCAGCAGCCCTCGGAGGGATTTTCTTCGGCTTTTCCTGAGGGGGAGTATAGCTTACCTGGTGGGCAGCTTGGAGGAGAGTCGGACCACGCCGGCAGGAAGCGGCATGCCCCGTTTCCCCTCAGCGCGGGAACGGCAGCCATTTTGTTAGCTGACTCTGAGGCAGCTCTCTCTGTACCTCAAGCGTGTACCTCAAGCGTATCTTCGAGGTCTCAGCGTTGGGGATGAGGGCTGCTATCTGCAGTTCCCTAGCACAGCGAGCAGCTCTGCGTTGGGTACAGCAGCTTCTCACATCCCAATCTTTGCCACAGGCTGATAGACTTGAAGCGGTGGTTGCCTATGGAGCTGATGCTTTTTATGATCTGTTAAGGGTTCTCGCTCGATCCATGGTGGCGGTGGTGTCTGCTCGCCGTCTTTTGTGGCTTCGCCACTGGGCGGCAGATGCTTCGTCCAAGACGCGCCTGAGTTCTCTTCCTTTCAAGGGCAGATGCCTGTTTGGGGAAGATTTGGATCAGATCAAATCTCTTAATGAGAATGCGGTGCACAAGCTACCAGAAGATCGTCCAAGTTCTTCTAGATCTTTTTATTCCTCCAGGAACAGGTACCGGAATCAACGGAGGTCGCGTCCTGCCAGACAGCAAATACCTCGAACGCCTTCTACACGATCACACACCTGGAACCGGTCCTTTCGTGGACGCCGCCACGGTAAGGATACTCAAGGGGCAGGTGTCTCCTCAAAAGCTTCACAATGATGCCAGAGGGTCCCACGAGGGGATCCCCCACCTGGGGGGTCGCCTTACTCTCTTCTACAAAGAGTGGGTCCAAATTACGTCGGATCAATGGGTGCTGGACATCTTAAGTCAAGGCTACATATTAGATTTTGTACACGAACCCCGAGACAGTTTTCTGTTTTCTCCTTGCGGTTCCCGCCTCAAACAATTAGCAGTTCGACAGACTCTCGATCGTCTGCTACAGCTGGGGGCGATAGTCCTGGTAGCGGCCTCCGAACTGGGAAGAGGACATTATTTGGTCTACTTTGTGGTTCCCAAAAAGGAGGGCACGTTTCGACCTATCCTGGATCTCAAGTCGGTCAACAAGTGTCTCAGAGTTCCTCGTTTTCGTATGGAAACGCTCTGGTCAGTGTTAGCAGCTGTGCATCCGGGAGAATTCTTGGCCTCGTTGGACCTTACAGAAGCATACCTTCACATCCCGATCCATCACCATCATCAGCGCTTCTTACGCTTCAAGATTTTGGGACAACATTTTCAGTTTCGTGCTCTTCCCTTTGGCCTGGCGACGGCTCCGCGAGTCTTCACCAAGATCATGGTGGTGGTAGCGGCGGTGCTCCGCAGGGAGGGTATCCTAGTACATCCCTATCTAGACGACTGGCTCATTCGAGCGAAGTCGAGGGCGCAGGGCTACCGTGCTGTCGACAGAGTGGTACAGCTTCTTCAATCTCTGGGATGGATCGTCAATTTCTCAAAGAGCAAACTGATACCGTCCCAATTGCTGGATTTTCTGGGAGCACACTTCGACACCAACCAGGCCAAGGTGTTTCTGCACCCGGACAGAGCTCGGGCTCTACGCGCTCAAGTAACCGGTTTTATGGCTCTCGTCACTCCCACGGCATGGGACTATCTTCAGGTACTGGGAACCATGGCTTCAACCATCGATTTGGTACCGTGGGCCTTCGCTCATCTCCGACCTCTCCAGAGGTCCCTACTTTCGCGATGGAACCCGGTGTCGAGAGATTTTCAGGCAGTGCTGCCCATTCTGAGTGTTGTCTTGAGCAGTCTACAGTGGTGGCTGGACCCTCAACGATTAGCTCAGGGAGTGTCTCTGCAGAACCCGAATTGGGTGGTCGTCACCACGGATGCCAGCCTCACCGGCTGGGGGCGGTTTGTCAAGACAGGTCTCTCCAAGGCCAATGGTCGGTAGATCAGTCCACTTGACCCATCAATCGGCTGGAGACCAGGGCAGTCCTTCTAGCGCTGCAGGGGTTCTACCCACTGGTACGCAGTCGAGCGGTTCGGATTCTCTCGGACAATGCGACCACCGTGGCGTATATCAATCGCCAAGGGGACACCAGAAGCCATCTAGTCTCCTTGGAGACCGACGACTTGATGGTGTGGGCAGAGCTACACTTGCAGCGTCTAGCGGCTTCGCACATAGCGGGCGTGGACAACGTGCAGGCAGATTTTCTCAGCCGGCAACACCTGAATCCAGGAGAGTGGGAACTCTCAGAAGATGCAATGCGGAGGATAATACAGCGTTGGGGGATACCCCATGTGGATCTAATGGCAACCGCGACAAATGCAAAGGCCGGCCGTTTCTTCAGCCGCAGGCGAGAGCACGGCGCGGAAGGAGTCGACACACTAGTTCCTCCCTGGCCTCTACAGTGTCTTCTGTATGTCTTTCCTCCATGGCCTCTAGTGGGCAAGGTCATCTGACGGATAGAGACGTATCAAGGTTCGGTGATCCTAGTTGCACCAGAGTGGCCTCGACGTCCATGGTTTGCAGATCTTCTCAATCTGGCAGTGGAAGGCCCGCTTCGACTCAGTCACCTATCACGTCTCCTTCGCCAAGGGCCAATATTTTTCAGAAGGCAGATCGCTTTTGTCTTGCGGCCTGGCTTTTGAGAGGCGCCAATTAAGAAGGCGCGGATATCCAGAGTCTGTTATATCGACGCTCCTGAAAGCTAGGAAGACTTCCACGTCCGTTACCTATGTCAGAGTATGGAAGGTTTTTGAGGAATGGTGTGAGTCAAAGACGATTCTGCCAACGCAGGCCTCAGTAGCGCATGTGCTTTCCTTCCTACAGGCGGGTCTGGATTTGGGCCTGGCCTATAATTCTCTTCGTTTTCAGGTAGCGGCTTTGGGAGCTTTCCTACGGAGTAATGACAGGGAGCTCCTGGCCTCACATCCGGATATTCTACGTTTTCTAAAGGGGGTAAAACACTTGAAACCTCCCATTAGACCACCTTGTCCTTCATGGAATCTCAATTTGGTACTCCGGGCTCTATGTGCACCGCCTTTTGAGCCTCTGAGTTCGGCCACACTCAAGGATGTCACCCTTAAGACCATTTTCCTGGTGGCGATCAGCTCAGCACGTCGGATCTCTTAACTACAAGCTCTATCATGTCGGGAGCCATACCTTCGTTTCACGCCAGGGGGAGTATCCCTGCGGACAGTTCCATCTTTTCTGCCAAAGGTGGTCTCGACTTTCCATCTCAACCAATCGATAGAGCTTCCGTCATTTGTATCCTCTGATTCTTCTGACCTGCGTCGGTTGGATGTCCGACGTTCTTTGATACATTATTTGGAGGTCACTAATGAATTTCGACTCTCCGATCATTTGTTTGTCCTTTGGTCGGGACCCAGGAAGGGTTGCATGGCATCCAATCAATTGCTCGCTGGCTGAAAGGAGCGATTATAGCCGCATACATCGGAGTGGGTAAGTCTCCACCTTTAGCTGTTAAGTCGCATTTTCTACGCGCTCAAGCGACGTTGTGGGCGGAAAGTTCTGCAGTTTCTTCTCAAGAAATTTGTAGGGCGGCCACATGGAAGTCTCTCTCCACACTTTCGCAAGACATTATCGTCTAGACATTCGCGCGCCGTCTCACGGTCAGCTTGGAGACAGGGTCATACGAGCAGGGCTGTCCGCGACCCACCCATGATGGGGAAGCTTTGGTACATCCCACCGTCTGGAATGATCCTGGTACGTACAGGGAAAAGAAAATTATTCCTTACCTGCTAATTTTCGTTCCTGTAGTACCATGGATCATTCCAGACCCCTCCCTGGTTTTGGGGGTTCTTTGTGGGCCATCCCTGCTTTCCTGTCTTCACAATATTTTCACTCTGTATCTCTAGTTATTGCGAGCTGTGTCTTTGAACACAGTGCTGTTTGCAAGTTCTCAGTTACAGTTTTTTGAGTACAAGTTACTTGCTGTCACTTACAGCTGTTTTTTTCTCTATATTTTTGAGATTAATTGATCCCTCTGGTTCTGTCTCTTCTCGTCTTGGCTTTGCTAGTCCAGTTACTGAGGACTGAGGCAAGGGAGGCGTGGCTATATAGGTCCTCCCCTGGGAATTTTTGGTTCTAACTCCATCTGCTGGACAGGGAACATAACCCACCGTCTGGAATGATCCATGGTACTACAGGAACGAAAATTAGCAGGTAAGGAATAATTTTCTTGTTTTAACTACTTTTTACCCAATCTGGAGACTTTTCACAATGGATCTATTGACTTTCTTCAAGAAGCAGTTCCTGGACATACCCAGATCATCCCAGACTAGTGGGTTTATACCTCCCTACCAGTAGATGGAGGCAGAGAACAAACCCTTGAGACACTGCTATATAACCAAGGCTGTCACCTGCAGTCCCTCAGTATTTCTCTGTCTCCAGCAGATGGTTGAGGTGCAAACCTGCAGTCCTGACTGACCTGGAAATTTGTGAAGTGGTGCAGCTCTCCAAAGTGTCAGGTTCCGATTGGCGGGCCATCCCTCGGGTCAAGCCGGGTGAACAGGGGGTTGGATACCCCGAAAACACTGTTTCCGGGGCCTCTGATAGCCAGGGGACTGGCTCACTCTCGGCGCCCTGAGGTCCCCTCCTGCCTGTGCTGGACTCCAGGGAAGTATCCCCGCTTGGGATTTTTGCTTCTCTTTGTGAGAAAAGCTAATTAAAAAAAATAAAAGCCTGCATTTGCTGCTGTGGAGAGTTTCCAGTCCAGTATAATCAGCCTGGGGGGCTGTACCAGGGGAGGCTGGCCTCCGGAACTGTTGGGGCCGGTAAGTGAGTGGGAGCAGTGTGGGCAGGTGCAGGAGCCTTCTCCCGATGGACTCGCGATGTCAGTGCTCTAGGCTCATGTTTCGCACACTGCCTGCTCGCCTCGGCCTTTCTCCCGCATTCCGACAGTTGCTCCGCGGCAGCGCTTCCGGGCAGCTCGCCATCATGTGGTGAGGCCCACTTCACGTATCAATTCCTCTGCTTTTCAGGGAGATTTAATTTCTGCCAGGATGACAGAAAAACTGCAAGCAGCAGCCTGCAAGGCCTGTGGGACCTTGTCCACCTGCCTGAGTTCCCTCTCCCTGGGCACAGGTTGTGCCTCGGGGGGGGGGGGGAGCTCTCGGCCAAGGGGCCATAGCTCAGGAGGGTCTCCCGATCGGGGGGGTCTGCAGCAGGGATCAAGGGGGGTGTTCTCCACCTGCTGCTCCCACAGGAGATCAGGGCAACACTGAATCCCCTCCTCCTTCCCCTGCGGAGCAGGGACGCAGTGAGGACCTAGAGGAGGGCGAGGAGTCTCCAGTAGCCCTGAGCGGGCCTTGGGGGGGGGTTTGGGAGGCTTTTCCCCGGAGTTTATTTTGCTGATGCACGATGCCTTCCTGGCTCGAAGGCAGGTGCTTAGAGATCCAGGGAGAGGGCCTCTGGGTCGTCCAAGAGACCAAGCTCGGGGTCTACGGACTCTCTGGGCCATATAGCCAAGCATTGTGGATCACAGGTCTCTTGTCTGAACCCTGTCCCCAGGGACCTGGATGACTGATGTGCCGCAGGAGGACCGGAAGGTAGACCCGGATGTTGATTTGAGTCCTGGTCCTGATGCCATCAAGGATGATCCAGATTCTTTGGATGCTTCCGGGGCAGATGGTGATGACCCTCATATAGTTTGCTTATTTAAAAGGGAGGAGTTGCGCCCTTTCATTCCCCAGGTCTTAGATGAGCTGGAGGGTCAAGGTGGATCCAGAGGAGTCAGATGGTGAGGGCGTCAACCCAGTTCTTGATGGTCTGCGGGGTCCTCCCAGTGCTTTTCCCATTCCTAAGAAGATTCCCCAGAAGTGGGCTTGAAGGTGGGGAGAGCGATGTCCAAGCTATATCCCTTGCTGGACGAGCATTTGGATTGTCTGAGACAGCCTCGAGTGGATGCAGACTACCATTCCGGTATTGCGGTCGGCCGTGTTGAAGGCTGTCCAAGATCGCAAGCTAGAAGGGCATTTGAAGCTCATGTTCGAGATGTCCGCCTTGGGCCTCCGGGAAGCCGTTTCTGCCAGCTTGATACTATGTGCCTGCTTATGTTGGATTCAGAAGCCGCAGGAGCAGACATCCTCAGGAGTGCTATCCCCCAGTTAGGCGGCGCACCTTGAAGCGGGAGTGGCAGCCACGAGTATGGTCTTGGTGGTTGCTGCGCGACGATTCCTGTGGCTGCGCAACTGGTTGGTGGACATGTTGTCCAAGACTCAGTTATGTAATCTGCCTTTTAAGGGGAAGATTTGTTTCAGAGAAGATCTGGATCAACTGATGAAGTCCCTGGGTGAAGCCAAGGGCCTTAGATTGCCAGAAGACAAATCCGCATTTTCGTGAGTTGAGAAGTTTTCGATCAGGCAGAAGGGCCTCTTCTTCAGGTTCCAAGCAGCCGTCGGGTTGTCAGCAGTTCTTTTGAGGCTCGGGCAGATCCGCCAGAGGTGGTACTGATCAGGGGGCTGGAGCTGGCAAGCCGTCCCAATGATGCCAGGCTAGTCCCCTCTTCTCTGATGGTGGTAGGGGCAGGCTGTCCCTTTTTTATGAGAAGTGTGTCAAAATCACCTGTGACCAATGGGTTCCAGAGGTAGTGAAAGATGGTTATGCCTTAGAATTTTCGCAGCCTCCCAAAGAAGCCTTCCTGGAGTCGCACTGTTCTTCCCGAAACAAACGGGAAGCGATAGAGGGGCCTCTTCGAAGGTTGATCAATCTGGACCCCTTAGTGCCGATGCCACCAAACAAACGGTGACAGGGAAGTTACTCCATTTATTTCATGGTTCCAAAAAAGGAGGACACCTTCCGCCCCATCTTGGATTTACAGAAGGTGAACTTGAGCCTACGAGTGCTGCGCTTCAGGATGGAGACACTTTGTACAGTGATTGCGGTGGTCCGCAAAGGCGAGGTCCTGGCATCCTTGGATCTGACCGAGGTCTATCTGTACATTCCCATTCAGAAAGACCATCAGAAGTTTTTGTGCTTCAAAGTGCTGGGCCAGCATTTTCAGTTTCGGGCTCCCCCTTTCGGCCTAGCTACGGCCCCTCATACATTCATGAAGGTGATAGTAGTCGTGGCTGCGGCCCTGAGCCAACCGTACTTGGACGGTTGGCTCATTCGTGCGAAGATGGAAGAGGACTGCGCTCGTTTGTTGCGGCAAGTGTATTGCGACCATTGCTGCCCGACGTCTCCACTCCGCCCACCTTACCGCATTGGCAACTCCCTCCGGGGTTGATGGAAGGCTGGCTGCCGCGGCGTCTTTCGGCCATCCTCGTCCGGTGTCCCCGGACTGGCTCGACGCTGCAATCTGCCATGTTGACCTGATGCCTAGGGGCGCGGCGCGGCCCCGCCTCAACTACCAGAAGTGGAGCGAACCTCAGGGGCGTCCCCCTGAGATGACGTCATCCGCTTCAGATATTTAAAGGTCTCTGAATTGCTAACAACTCGAGTTAGGAAGGAATGGCAACGGACTCGACTTTCCAAGCTACTCTGCCTCCTTGGACTTTCCAGGGGTACCCGCTCCTCGGGGGCCTTGTTCTCTCTTACTTTTTAGATTGCAGTCTGGAACCGGTACTCGCTCCTTGAGGGCCCTCGTTCCCAGTCTTCATCGGAATTCACTTCTGCCTGGAAGTCATCGCTGCCTACTACATCTGTGAGTTACCATCGCCCTCTCAGAGCTTTCCCTGGAACCAGGTACTCGCTCCTTGAGGGCCTACTTCATTCCAGCTACTGGGCTTCTATGAGACATTGTGTGAGTGTTACCATCAGGTTCTGTCCATGAACTCTGCATACCCTGCCTACTCACTATATTTCAGTTTCTCTACAGCTCAGCCTCCAGGGATCGCTGTTCCAGTATCTGAGGGACTACAGCCCAGCCGGGCATTCCAGCTCACTACTGCCACCTCTGGTGGTTCAGTATACTGCCTAATAAAAGAACTAGTGTGTGTCTGTCTCCTAACTCTGAGCCTGACTGGTGGTCCCTCTCGGGATCTTCCCCCGGGGGTATGGTCATCCGCCACGGCCCAAGGATCCACCCACAACTCTCCTAAATAATAACAGAGTGATGCAGACTCTGAGTGACTTGGGATGGGTGATCAACGTGGCGAAAAGCCACTTGGTTCCATCTCAGTCTCTCGAGTATCTAGGAGCCCGTTTCGACACCCTGAACGGCTGAGTGTTCTTGTCAGCAGACAGGGTATGAAAGGTATAGGAACAAGTTTCTTGTTTGCTGCGTCTACCAGTACCATGGGTCTGGGACCATCTGTGGGAACTGGGTTCCAAGGCATCGATGTTGGATCTGGTTCCGTGGGCCTTTCCTCATTTGTGGCCCCCGCAGAAGGCATTGTTATCCCGGTGGAAACCAGTGTCGGAGCAGTTTTTCTTCTGCTCGCCCTTTTGAAGGAGGCCAGAATCAACCTGGATTGGTGGCTGTGAAAGACCAATTTGGAGAGAGGAATGGGCCTCGAGATCCAGGATTGGGTGGTGGTGACCACAGATACCAGTCTCAAGGAATGGGGGGCAATGTGTTTGGGTCGTTCGGCTCAGGGCTTGTGGTCGTTGGCAGAGCAGACCTGGTCTAAACAATTCGAAACAAGAGCAGTTCGCAGAGCATTGGTCGTGTTTCTGCCCCTGGTCTGGAGTTGCACAATGTGGGTGCTGTCGGACAATGCATCAACAGTAGCTTACATCAACCACCAAGGAGGAACAAGGAGCCACACGGTGGCATGAGAAGCGCAGCTGCTCTTTGGGTGGAATGCCACCTAGAAGGAATAGCAGCCTCCCACATTGCAGGAGTTGATAATGTACAGGCAGATTTCTTGAGCCGTTAACAGCTGGATCCCAGGGAGTGGGAGTTGTCCTCGGAGGCATGGAGCCACATTTGTGCCAGATGGGGAACTCCTCAACTTGATCTCATGGCCACATGGGCCAATGCGAAGGCAAGGCAGTTTTTCAGTCGCAGAAGGGAGCTTGGTGCAGTGAGGCTGGATGCCCTAGTACAGCGGTTCCCAAACTGTGGGTCGTGACCCCAAATGGGGTCGCAGAATTCTAATTTGAGGTTGCGGCTGCCTTCTGATGTAAATAAAAAAAAAATCAACCTCCGATTTGAAAAAAAACCCAAAAAACATCTGCGTCAGCAACAAGCCTGCTCAATCTAAGCCATGTGCTGCAAGCTTGAACAGCTCCACCTAGAATGCTCTCACCTCTCGGCACTCCAACTTTTAGGATCAACTTTTGTCCTCCACAGCTCCTCTCTATCGCCGAAGCCCTGTTGTCCTTGTCATTCGATGACCTGCCAGGCCTACCGCTGCTGCTGCCTTCACCGAATCCCGTTGGGCTGCTTCCTCTCACAGCATATGAAACAGTGCGGGACCAGGCAGGTGGAGGGAGGAGGTTAAAAGTTGTTGTCTGCTGATTGTGCCCTTTCTGCTTTTCTGTGCACCCTCCGACTTAATATCATGGCAATATTAAGTCGGAGGTCCCGAAAGTTTAAAAAAGTAAAAAAAAAAAAATTAAAATGGGCCCGCAGCTGTCGGGTTGAAAACCAGACGCTCAATTTTGCCGGCATCCGGTTTCCGAGCCCGTGGCTGTCAGCGGGTTTGAGAACTGAAGCCGGAAAAATTGAGCATCGGCTGTCAAACCCGCTGACAGCTGCCGCTTCCGTCAAAAAAGAGGGGCTAGGGTCGCGCTAGTGTCCCTAGCGCCTCTTTTTACCACCGGGCCTAATTTAAATAAATTAAGATACTGTATTGCAATGCGTGCCCAGGAGAGTGTCCTGTGCGCAAGCCGGGAGAGCAGGCATTCGCCCGCTCTCCCACATTTTTACTGTATCTGCCCGTCTGTTAGCCTGCTGCCTACCCTGATCCTGGTACTTGCTGTGATGAGGTGTCCAGAAGTCTTACTGTCCCGGACCTTTCATCTCTGCTGACATTTTTTTACTTATTGCAAGGTGAAACAAATAGCAAAGGTATATAAATCAGTTCTAACCTTCCATAAATCATACATATATATTTTTAATATATATATGATTGCTTTATTTATTCCATCTATCTTCTTTTTGTGTCTTTAATTTCACCCAACTGACCCTATTGTGAGTAATCAAAAAGGGTTTCAGATGAAATGAGTTCTCATCAAATCTGGATCATTTCCATTTAGGCCAAGCAGAACATCACAAGTGAACCCTTTCAAAAGACAGTGTAAAATTATTTTATTTCTTTCCAATGCTTAAATCAAACCTGCTGCTTTTTGTTTTAGCAAATTCCATTATAACTTGCCTGTCAATTATTGTTACCATTGTTTTGAAAAATGATAATTTTTTATTGTTTTTGCAGGGAGTGGCATCTATGCACCAGATAAACCAAGAAAATATTATTACAATATGGAAAGTGAGGAGGGTAAGCTTCTTATCTCAGAGCTGAATGTTCACCCACAACACTCCGCCTCCTACGCTGTTGTGGATTGGAAATTGTACGCCAGTAGCATAAAAAATGTGTCATCTGCCACTAACGTGTCCAGTGTTTTCATTTACTTTGATGAATACATTTTCACGGAACTCACTGAAGATAAAGGAAATGCCACCATTTGCCAAGGAGACCTCTGCTGCCATTTGACTTACCGGATGGTGGAGAAGCGGAAAGATGAAGTATACGCACTGGGGGTATTTAATGGGCTCCATGTTGTGCAAGGACAATTTTATCTGCAGGTAGTGCTCTAATTTCTCTCTCTCTCTCTCTCTCTATATATATATATACATATATACTTGGTAGATAGTTCATAATAAATCTAAATCCATAATGACGTTCAATATTTAAGAAATGATGAGAATGGGGCCAGTCCAATGCTGCGAAGGCAATTGGCCTTAGTCCCTGTGGTAGAGGGAGTCATAGTCAGCGTGCGCCGTGACAATACCCAGTGGCCAGATTCAGGGTCTATAATTGCAGGGCTCCAAAAGGGCTGCTCCAGAAATGACTGGACCAAAGTAAGTTGGGATAGGATATATATTGGGGCGAGGGGGGGGGGGGGGTAATTCCCCATGAAATTGCCAATGAAGGCTCACGGCATCGGTTCCCAGCCCTGATTCAGACTGAGAGACTGAGCGAGAATCCCAAAGGAGCAGGAGAAAACTATTGGGTCCAAAAAAAAAAACAAAAATAGAAATGAGAAAGATGTTTTTGCTTAGAAAGGAAGCACAGGAGGAAGGGGGAAAAGCAGCTACAGGAAGCAAGAGTGCAGACTTACCATGCCCCTTACATGCCTGCCTGCAGCCACCAATGCTATGATCCCCCCCCCCCCCCCCCCCCCCCCCACACACACACAGTCGAAAATTTGTGACACTACGGGAGCTCACAAGTCACATTTTGTGAAGCATCACACCTTGTTGCACAAAGGGACAACAATGTTCAAAAAAAGGCTCCCTGGTCTAGGTGTAATGTTAAAATTGAAATAGTGTCAGTTCCAGCTGAGCCATGCTTGTGAGAAAAAAGGGGTGTTACCTTATGCTAATAAGCATGTGTATCACAAATTGCAATAACAGCTATACAACACACTCTTAGCACAAGTTGCACTATTAACCCAATTCAGAGAGAGAGAGAGAGAGAGAGAGAGAGAGAGAGACTTGCTATAGTGTCTCTTCCCTAGACAGGTATTTGTATCCCTATGAGAGGCTCACCTAGTAACTCGAGGTGGGGATTAGGTATGAGTGTAGAACAGTGGTCTCTTGTGAAGATTCAATGGCCTTCGGAGTGACGAAACTCACTCCAAGATGAGATTTGGGCAATGTTCTCCCAAACTAGCTTGTTGTTGCCCAGGTAGAGTGTCCATCAAGCTAGTTTGAGAGAACATTGCCC
Organism: Rhinatrema bivittatum; assembly: GCF_901001135.1. Classification (NCBI taxonomy): domain Eukaryota; kingdom Metazoa; phylum Chordata; class Amphibia; order Gymnophiona; family Rhinatrematidae; genus Rhinatrema; species Rhinatrema bivittatum. The sequence goes on from NC_042617.1 coordinate 247,237,057, forward strand.
AAATCTCATCTTGGAAATGAAAGAGGTGTAGCTATTGGCCGCGTTAGGAGCCGCGCTAACAATGCGGCGGCACACGATAACTCTTTCCTACTTAACATATGCTCCGCCCCAACTCCGCCCCCTGACTACAAAATTAAAAATTTGCATTCGCAAATCTCGTTAACGGCTGTTAGCGCGATTTGCGGACTTATCTCCTGCGGTAACTCCTTGGAAAATGACCCCCATAGTTAGAGAAAGGGGAGTTGTGAGGGGGCCTAGAGAAGAAAAGAAGTAGAGATGGTGGAAATTGTTAAAATGGTGGCCAGTTAGGATGATAGTGGCTTCCTTGGCTTCAGATTGTTCATCATTTTGCTAAGCCGGGTGGGGCAGGAGGAACATTAGTGGTCAAGCTATGGATATAGTTGGAAGAAGAATATGCAGGATGGAGTAGCTGCTGAAGAATTAAACCCATGTTGCTTTGTTGGAATATTAGTACTGGTTGGAGCCTTTATCAACTAACCTTGGGGATTCATCTTTCTCCCTTAAAATACTGAAAACAACATATTTCTGTGGACAAAACGTCCAGATTTTCCAGTTGGCATGTGTCACTAACATTCTTTTGTAAACAGTATATATTTGTTATATGTAGATCTGCACATTGCTGAAATGCAAAACCGCAAACATGACAACATGTGGAAAGCCAGTAGAAACTAGTTCAACCCTGTTTGAAGAGTTTTCCCTCAGTGGAACATTTGGCACTAATTATGTTTTCCCAGAAGTCTTGTTCAGTGGGGTTCATCTGGCACCTGAAACCTTCAAGGTAGGTGACTGTTTCTGATTTTTTCACACCAAAATCTGAGCTACTAGTTAAATAAGATTAATGCCCCTTATGCCCGATTAACTTGCAAGAGAGTACCTGGGTCACGACCTGGCAGGAGCCTCCCCTCGGACACGTTCCATTGGTCTTTGAGTGCTTGGCACTTGGTGCCTCCACCTGAAGTAGAAGGTATTAATGAGTGGGATTTCCCTTCTTTCACCCAAAAAGTAGATGAAACTGTAAACAGGGCTGACAGTATTTACAAGTAGGTACAATTTTTATTAGATTACACAACTTTTCTACAAATTATCATCAGTATATTTAGCTACCTGGAGGTATTAGTCCCCACAAAGTATTACCACATAGAAAAGAAAGAAACTCTTGCATTCCCTTTGATCCATTATAGTTGCCTTCCCCTTTTTTCCCTTCCCAATATACCCCAAGTCTCATTCTTATGTAAGCATGCAACTGGGGTGGTGGGAACTGCCAGTCATAAGGGTGGGGAGGAGAGATCTGTTGCTTCCAGACTGCTGCTGACATCTCTTCTGCTCTTCTGTTGGGCCATGCCCTCCTGGGGGGATCAAACTCTGCCTCTTGGTCTGCTACTGAGTCCACACTGTTGGGGGAAGGAGAAACAAACTCCTCCTTGGGGACCAATCACTGCCTCTTAATCAGCTGCTGGGTCAGAGCCTTTGTGGAGAACGAAATTCTGCCTCCTGATCCACTGCTGGGTCCCTACCCTCTGGGGGGGGGGGGGGGGGGCAACAGCTGCCTCCCAATCAGCCACTGGATCTAGCTTCTGAACAGAGGCTCCACCTCTGTACTGCAAAAGTCCCTCTTCCTCAGTGGGAAGAATTTCCATTGCTAGGGTTTACAGCTCTGCCAAACGTATTGCCTGTTTCTCAGTGATTCACCTAAATCCATGGCCTGCTAACCAGCTTTTACCCAGCTAGGAAGAACCCCTTCTTTTTTATCCACATGGCCAAGACAGGACCAAGATAGAATACAAACTCTCCTGTTCTGCTTCTTTCCTGCTCTGACAATCAAATGCTTAAGAGTTTTGACCACCTCTTCTCATTTGGGGTGAGGATTTGTCTGGTCAGTATAAATGTCTTTTGATACATTCCCAAGACAAATTCTTCTTTTTATCAACTTTGCTATTCTTTGTTTGTGAAATAACATTTTGATTGTAATTTAGCAGTAAGGCTCAGGAGGTTATTCATTTGCAAATCCCCAATCTGAAACTCTTGATCTATTATACCTTTACAGGAGAGATCTGATCACCTTTTCAATCCTGTTGTGACTTTTCCAGGCTGACAGCTCATATTAATTATACTGCCTCTTCCTGTTGCAGTTCATTTCAATGGCAGCATGCTGTCTCCCCTCCCTCACCCTGCCCCAGCCCAGGACAGGGGGGGTTCACTAGTATAATCCAAACATACCTTAATGGTTCATTATACTCATATTCAGTATAAAGCATTCCATGCAGTTATGTCCCAAGACCTATCATTTAGAAAATTAAGGGTTGTCTAATTTGCCTTCAGCTGTCTGCTATAAATAAGGAGCTAATGCACCCAAAACAGACATTATACAAGATTCAAATAACCTCCTCTTCCTTGTGGCATCAAGAATATCTCTCCCAAATCTCACAGAGGATTCAGAAATCCAGGTATAAATAGTTTACAGTGGGCTCTGCTGGAACAAGACCTATGAATCTGAGACACCTAGTTTCCCCATCTTGAAGCATCATGAGTATCTGCCCCCACTCCCACAGAGAAGTCAGATATCTGGGATTCAGAATCCCAGAAATAATTGGATTACAGTGGACTCTGGTAGAATAAGGCTTGTGATGAAGAGACACCCACTCTCCTCACTGTTACCCTTACATAATGCATTTTCTGCATTGGAAAATGAAGAAGCCCAAGCAACAGAATATAAAGTGATGTCTGAAAGGGAAATAGTCACCCCATGCACCCAGAAACCTTTCAACATGATCAAATGTCATAAAAGAAAGCTTCTTCTGCTGGGAGATTCAGTCATCAAAGGAACCAGTTTGGAACTCATTTTGATGGGCACACAACAGTTAAATGCCATCCAGGATCCTTAGCTAATAGAAACCAGGTAGTCAAATGAATTACAGAAGAAAGTAAGAACTCTGATATTAGTGTTATCACCCATCTGGGGACCAATAACCTAGCTAGAAATGGTATCCACAAAGTACAGAAAGATTCCCAAAATCTAGGGAAAAAGATTAGACGCATGGCAAAGACTATTGCCTTTTCAGAAGTATTACCTGTTCCTGGAAAGAGAAAGGAAAGGTTATGCCATACAGATAATTTTAATGGCTGGCTCAAAATCTGGTGTAAAGAAAGTGGTTTTGGATACATTGGAGGCTGGGGCCATATATGGAGCAATAAAAGATTATATGGTAAGGATGGCCTATATTTGTCTATAGCAGGAAAGAGGATGCTAAGTCCATTAACTGCTATTAATCGAGTTTACTTAGGGAATAGCCACTGCTATTAATTGCATCAGTAGCATGGGATCTTCTTGGTGTTTGGGTAATTGCCAGGTTCTTGTGGTCTGGTTTATCCTCTGTTGGAAACAGGATGCTGGGCTTGATGGACCCTTGGTCTGACCCAGCATGGCAATTTCTTATGTTCTTATGTTCTAATAAGCCCTTTACTTATTTTTTTTTTAAGTGCTGCTTAACCGGATATCTTTTGAAGCTATCTGGTTAAGTAGCAAGTTATCTGGCCAAACTAGGCCCACTAACTACAAAATCTAACAGGTTATACTCAAACATAGCCAGATAACCTTAGGCAGGTATATTCAGTGAGACGTTTATCCCACTACTAACTAGCTGGATAACTTATCCACTCACTGGCTTACTGAATATTACTCCCTAAGATTCTAGTTGATATAGCTGGAAAAATCTCATTCCCTGTACGTACCAGGATCAGTCCAGGACACCTGGGTTGTGACTCCGCACCAGTAGATGGAGACAGACTAAAACTTGTGGGCGGAGCCATATATGCCCCTGTGCCAGTCACAGCCCCTCAGTCTTACTCTGTCTCCAGTAGATGGTGCAGGTCCGGTCACAGCTCCTCCCTGCCCTGATTCTGGTACTCCGTCAGGGTTGGTTTTTCTTTCCTTTGGGTTAGGCCAGGTTAGGCTTTTGGTGTTGTAATTGGAATTTTTTGCCAAATTGTCACTGACGTCCGTTTGCCCTGCCTCCCAGGGGGGTTGAGAGGTCCTGAGGGGACTACCCCCCCCCCGGTTGAGGCCACTGCTAGGGTCGAGGACCCGGTTTGCCATTTAGCAGTGTCAGGGGTGACACCGGGGAGCCCGGTTCACTCACCCCTGCTGGACTAGGGCTCCAGGACCGCGGACAGCGACAGGCCTTGTTTTTTGTAAAAAAAAAAAAAAAAAAAAAAAAGTTTGTCTGTTTTTTTCCGGCTCTCTGTTCCTTGTTTCGCCGCCCTCGGGGGGGGCGCCGCTGACAGGGGGGAAGCTGCTCCTTGCGTCGCCGCTCTCGGGGGGGGGCGCCGCTGACAGGGGGGAGGCCGTTCGCGCGACTTTGCTTTCTTCAATTTGATTTCTGTTGCGGCCCTCTTCGCGCCGTTTTCGCTGGCATGCCTCGTGGCTCCGCTTGCCGAGCCTGCGGCTCGGCGCGCACGCGTCTCTCTCGCGACGGTCTTTGCGCTTCCTGCATCCCGGGCGATGAAGGGTCGTCCGGGACGTCTCGAGGGGCTCGTGTGCGGCGCGCGCGACCACCGCCGAGCGGGGGGGGAGCGTTGGAGAAGCCCCAGGATTTGTTCCCGCTCAGCGCGGGAGTGGCGGCCATTTTAGCCACGGGCCGCGAAATGGCGCGGGAAGCGGCAGGGCCTGCGGCCTTGCCTCCGGCGCTGTCTCCTCAGCGGAACCCGGCCGGGGGGGGGTCCCTCGGGGGACCCGGGGTCCCCGGGGAGCCCAGCGGAGGCTGATTCGGGTTCCAGCTCCTTTTCAGAGGACTTTGCGCTTTTGCTGCGCAAAGTCCTGAAATGCAGGAAAAGTAAGGGCAAGCGCGGCCGGAGGGAGTCCCGCAGGGCTCCGCCGCTGAAGAAGGCCAACAGTGGGGCCCCGAGTGCTTCCAGGGGGAAACGTCCTCCGCGTGGCGTCCCACAGGAGGCGGACCTGGATTCCTCCACGGGGGCAGACACTGATGCCTCTGAAGAGCCACAAAAAGGGACCGATGACGTGGCAGGGGACGGATCCGCTCCAGCTGCAGCAGGAAAGGCGTCACAGGCAGCGGAGGGCGACGATCCCAAGGTGGTACGACTATTCCGTAGGGAAGAATTGCCACCTCTAATTCCAGCCATTCTCCAGGAACTGGGAATAGACCCCCCTCCTCCGGCGGTGGGTTCGGCAAGAAGCGAACATGGATCCGGTCCTGTTGGGCCTCACGGGTCCGGCAGTGGCTTTTCCGTTCCATTTTTCTTCGACGGACATCATGTTCCGGGAATGGGACACTCCGGAGTTAGGTTTGAAGGTCAGCAAGGCCATGGACAAGCTTTACCCTCTCCCGGAGGATGCGCTGGACCTTCTCAAGTTCCCCAAGGTGGATTCAGCGGTTTCGGCGGTAACCAAGAGATCTACTATTCCAGTTACGGGAGCGACAGCCCTTCGGGATCTTCAGGACAGGAAGCTGGAAGTACAGCTCAAGAAGATTTTTGAGGTTTCAGCGCTAGGAATTCGGGGCCGCCATGTGTACGAATTTCGCTTTGAGAGCTAGCTTGCGCTGGGCTCAAGTCCTCCAAGCCAATGCGGATCTTTCGGCAGAGGAGGCAGCACAAGCGGATAAGTTGGAAGCGGCAATAGCATATGGTGCAGATGCACTCCACGATCTACTGCGCACTTCGTCTAGATCCCTGGTGGCGGCTGTCTCGGCGCGCCGCCTCCTGTGGCTCCGCAACTGGGCGGCGGATGGCTCTTCTAAGGCTCACCTCGGGGCGCTGCCTTTCAAGGGTAAGTTACTGTTTGGCAAGGAATTAGATGATTTAATGGCTTCCCTGGGGGAAAATAGGGCTTTCAGGTTGCCTGAAGATAGATCCAGGTCGCGGTCTTCCTTTGCATCCAGGTCCCGTTTTCGTGGGCCCAGGAAGGCGCGCCCTCAAAGGTCGTCGGGGCAATCGTACAGGTCTTCCTCCTCTCGTACCCCACAGTGGCGGCAGCAGCAGCAGTCTTTTCACCAGCAGTCCTTTCGTGGGAGGCGCTATGGTAGACCAGGGGGTGCCCTGGCCATCATGGCGCCCAAATCTTCACAATGAAAGGAGGTCGGCCCTTCTCCCGCCGCAGCCTCAGCACGCCGTTCCCAACGTCGGGGCGCGGTTGCTGTCGTTCTACGAGAGATGGGCCGGAATAACGTCGGACCAGTGGGTCCTCACCGTGATAAGACACGGCTACGCGTTAGATTTTGCTCGCACTCCAGTGGACAAGTTCCTTGTGTCACCCTGCAAGGCTCCCGAGAAGAAGGCGGCGGTGCTAGACACCATCCGCCGCCTAGAGGACTTGGGAGCCATCTCCCCCGTTCCGGTCGGCCAGCACGGCGAAGGCCGTTACTCCATTTACTTCATCGTACCAAAGAAGGACGGCACGTTCCGACCAATTCTGGATCTCAAAGGGGTGAACCGATGCCTTCGCGTTCCTCGCTTCAAAATGGAGACGATCCGGTCAGTCATCGCCGCGGTCCGGCCAGGCGAGTTCCTGGCCTCCCTGGACCTCACGGAGGCGTATCTTCACATAGGCATTCAGCCGTCGTTCCAACGCTTCCTCAGATTCTGCATTCTGGGCCGGCATTACCAGTTTCGGGCGCTCCCGTTTGGGCTCGCAACGGCCCCTCGTACATTCACGAAGGTGATGGTCGTGGTGGCGGCGCAACTGCGCCGAGAAGGTCTTCTGGTCCATCCTTATCTGGACGATTGGTTGATTCGGGCGAAGTCCGAGGATCAGTGTCGGATGGCGGTGGCCAGGGTCCTCCATCTGTTGCAGTCCCTGGGATGGGTGGTCAACTTCAGCAAGAGTCATCTGACACCCACACAGTCCTTGGAATATCTGGGAGCTCTTTTCGACACGAAGCAGGGCAAGGTGTTTCTGTCGCTCGAAAGGAGGGGCAAACTGCTAACTCAGGTGCACCGCTTGTTGTCTCTTCGCCAGCCGCGGGTCTGCGACTACCTTACGGTCCTGGGGTCTATGGCTTCCACGCTGGCGCTGGTTCCCTGGCGTTCGCTCATCTGCGACCCTTACAGTCATCCTTGCTTTCCCGTTGGAAGCCGGTCTCGGAGGACTTCCATTTACCGCTTCCTCTACTGGGACACGCGAGGTCCAGCCTGCGGTGGTGGCTGGATCCAAGTCACCTTTCCGCCGGAGTCTCTCTCCTGGTGCCCAGTTGGACAGTGGTGACCACGGATGCCAGCCTCTCCGGTTGGGGAGCGGTCTGCCTAGGGAGCTCAGTTCAAGGCCTGTGGTCAGTGTCGCAAGCCCAGTGGTCTATCAATCGCCTAGAGACCAGGGCGGTCCGTCTGGCTCTGCAGGCTTTTCTACCATTGCTGCGGGGAAAGGCAGTCCGAGTGTTGTCGGACAATGCGACCACCGTGGCATACATCAACCGGCAGGGGGGGACACGGAGCCCCCAGGTGGCAGAAGAAGCTCAGCGCTTGATGGCCTGGTCGGAGCTACATCTCAGCAACCTCGCAGCGTCTCACATAGCGGGAGTCGACAACGTGCAGGCGGACTATCTCAGCCGTCATCGTCTGGATCCCGGAGAGTGGGAGCTGGGGGACGAAGCATTTCTTCTCATTTGCGAAACGTGGGGGGTGCCCCACATGGATCTGATGGCCACGTGGCACAACGCGAAGGCCCCGCGATTTTACAGTCGACGTCGAGAGCGGGGGGCAGAAGGCGTCGATGCGTTGGTGCTTCCCTGGCCTACGGATGTGCTGCTTTACGTGTTTCCCCCGTGGCCGATGATCGGCAAGATTCTACGGCGCATAGAGTTGCATCCGGCCAACGTGATCTTGGTGGCACCGGAGTGGCCTCGCCGGCCGTGGTTCGCAGACCTCATACAACTGGCAGTAGCGGCACCCCTTCGGTTCCAGGGAATGGCGGCCCTACTCCATCAGGGCCCCGTCTGTTTGGAGGATCCGGATCACTTCTGTCTCGCGGCATGGCTTTTGAGAGGAATCGTCTGAAGAGAAAAGGTTATTCAGATGCGGTGGTGGCCACGCTGCTGCGTTCCAGGAAGCAGTCGACGTCTTTGGCTTATGTCCGTGTCTGGGTAGTCTTTGAGGACTGGTGCGTGCAGCGCGGGGTGGTCCCCACTTCGGCTTCCGTCTCTGATGTTCTGGCGTTCCTCCAGGCGGGTCTGGCCAAAGGTCTGGCGTGCAGTTCCCTACGGGTCCAAGTGGCGGCGCTTGGGTGTTTGCGAGGTAAGTCTCTGGCGCTTCACCCGGATATTGCTCGTTTCCTTCGGGGTGCTAAGCACCTTCGCCCCCCGTTACGTCTTCCTTGTCCGGCTTGGAACCTCAATTGGGTTCTTTCCGCTCTATGCACGGCGCCGTTTGAGCCCTTGAAACGCGCAACTCTTAAGGATCTCACTTTAAAGACGGCATTCTTGGTGGCGATTGCCTCGGCACGGCGGGTTTCCGAGTTACAGGCCCTGTCTTGTAGGGAACCTTTCTTGCGTATCTCCGATTCGGGGGTTTCCTTACGGACGGTTCCTTCCTTTCTTCCGAAAGTGGTCTCGTCGTTTCATGTGAATCAATCGGTGGAGTTGCCCGCTTTTGCGTGCGGAGGCTCCTCTGTTACAGAGGAGAGGGAGTTACGGAAGCTTGACGTGCGGAGATCCCTTCTCCGATATCTGGAGGTCACTAATCCGTTTCGGGTCACAGATCATCTGTTTGTCCTCTTCTCTGGTCCAAAGAAAGGAGCTGCAGCGTCCCGCACAACGATCGCTCGTTGGCTCAAGGAGGCCATTGGTTCAGCGTACTTGGTGAGGGGAAAACCTCTTCCTGTGGGGCTGCGGGCTCACTCGACTCGATCTCAAGCAGCGTCCTGGGCGGAAGCCTCTCAGGTGTCGCCTCAAGAGATTTGTAGGGCGGCCACCTGGAAGTCGTTGCATACTTTTATCCGGCATTACCGGCTGGATGTCCGGGCTACCGATTCCGGGGGTTTTGGAGAGAGGGTTCTCCGAGCGGGACTCTCTGCTTCCCACCCTCAGTAGGTTGCTCTGGTACATCCCAGGTGTCCTGGACTGATCCTGGTACGTACAGGGAAAGGAAAATTAGTTTCTTACCTGATAATTTTCGTTCCTGTAGTACCAAGGATCAGTCCAGGATCCCGCCCGCAGTGCTGCGCTGAAGTAACGGAGAGTCTGCTCTGTGTTTTTGATTTGCTCTGTTTCGCTTGTTCGCTCTCTCGGTTGGAGAGCCCGGTTCCAGAAGGGGTGTTTCTTCCCCGTTAGTTAGCGGTATCTAGTTTTGTTCACTTCTCTGGTTGTGTTCTACTTTGACATTCCGTAAGACTGAGGGGCTGTGACTGGCACAGGGGCATATATGGCTCCGCCCACAAGTTTTAGTCTGTCTCCATCTACTGGTGCGGAGTCACAACCCAGGTGTCCTGGACTGATCCTTGGTACTACAGGAACGAAAATTATCAGGTAAGAAACTAATTTTCCTTTATTGACCTTTTAGGTAACACCCAATTTGCTCTGCCATACCTTGTCAAAAAAAGATGCAAAGTTTATCAAGAATACATGTCATTACTTTGTACCAGTTCTGGTGTGAGTGACACCCTTGGTCCCTCACTAAACAGTCCACCCTAGCTTAAACCCTAGGCTAGGGTTAGGTAGGAGGTGGTCATTTCCTGACCATCCCTTAGGTGCATCTCCAGAAAAGTTTGCCTGGATTGGCAAATTAGCTCATTAAAAGCAGCCATGCAAGAGGAGCAGTATGGGGTTTTTTTTGGTTGGAGTTTTTAGAAGCAGGAAAATGTTGTAGTGATTCTCCAAATTAGGCCCCACAGCCTGATCAAGTGAAGAGACTCGCCCCTGGCCAGTACCCCCCAGGTCTGGAAGGAAGGGTTTTGGTGAGAGTGGAATAGGTGTGAGAAAAGAGAGTTGAGAAGAAGTGGCCCCCAGGGACAACCGTATATACCTGCATTCAGGATGACCACCGAAAAGGGGGTTACACTAGTCTTTGATGTGGTGTAAATTATATAAGGCCGAATTTTAAAAGCCTGGCGTGTGTAAAAATCACCACTTCTGCGTATGGCTGGGTCCTGTGTGCGCTGCATGCATTTTCAAAAGGGCCCCGGCCGCGCGCAGAAGTGACTACACGCGCACACGTGCCGGGCCCTATAAAAAGGGGTGGGCTGGGGGACGTGGTCTGGTTGGGGAGACTTGGGGCAGGACAGAGGGCGGCCAGGACAGTGCACGCCAGCAGTTGGGCCGGCGCGTGTAACTTACTTCTGCTCCTGAGGAGCAGTAAGTAAGAACATTTTAAAAATGGTGAAAGGTAGGTTAGGTTTAGGGGGGGGGGGGGGGGAGGAGTGGGGAAGGGAAGGGAAAGGAAAGAAAGGTTAGGCAGGAGCATAGAGAAGTTCCCTCCCACTCCTTAATTGGAACGGACTGGGAGGGAACTGGGGAAAGCCCCATTGCATCGCCGTGTGCAAAAATTCACCCCCCTCTGCGCGCGCCGCCCGCATATGCAGACACGGATTATAAAATCCAGTGCGCATGTGCGCATGGCCAAAGGATTTTATAACATGCACGCGCCGGCGAACGCATATTATAAAATTGGCTCGTCCATGTACAGGCACCGGGAACCACGCGCACGTATGTTTTAAAATCCACTCCATAGTGTAATTACAATTTTTTGGTAGAATATTCATGAATATTGTCATGAACTTTGCTTTAGGTTGAGCTGATGAGTACAGGTCAAATTCAAAGCACAGCTGGATTGAACATAAGAATATGCCATACTGGGTCAGACCAAGGGTCCATCAAGCCCAGCATCCTGTTTCCAACAGCGGCCAATCCAAGTCACAATTTCAGTTTCTGAAACTGCAATATCCAAATATCGATCTTGAAAAGTTATATGATTTATTTACATAACAATCATGTAAATGATTTGTACTTTTTATTTTCAATTGTGCGTCTTTATTTTTTTCCCGATTAGGTGCTAAAAGATGGACGCTTGATAAGTCAAAGCAGTGTTTCGTCCAAGCCACTTCTAACAGTGACTCTTTATGGAAGATGGTATGAAAAAGACTCGACTAAACAATTGCCTGCCTTGTCTCAACATTTCAGCTGAGGTTTGTTACAGCTGTTCATCATTACAGAACGACTGATCAATATGATATTAAAATATTTTAAAACCCAATGAGTCTTCAGTCAGAGATCTTCTCATGTTTTAAATCCTAAACATGTATTTTATAATAAACAAGCCGTTAAGCCCGTTAAAACGGGCTACATCCCTCTGTCTCTCACCTCCCCCTCATTCTCTCTCCCCTACCTCCCTCCCACCCACTCACCCACTCCTCCCCAGCCTCCCTCTCCTCTCACTCAGTCCCTCCCTCCCACTCAGTCTCACTCACTCCCTCCCCCTCTCTCCCTCTCACTCACACTCAGTCCCACTCACTCTCCCTCAGTCCCACTCCCTCCCTCCCTCTCCCTCAGTCCCACTCACTCCCTCCCTCTCCCTCAGTCCTGCTCACTCCCCCTCACTCAGTCCCTCCCCCTCACTCCCTCCCCCTCACTCAATCCCTCCCTCTCACTCAGTCACTCCCTCCCACTCTCTCTCTTCGTCCCTCCCACTTAGTCCGTCCCTCCCTCCCTCTCTCTCTCTCCTCCCTCCCTCGCTACTGGCCGCTGCCGCTACCGCCGCCGCCCGCCACCGCCGCCCGCCGCTACCGCCTCCGCTGCCGCCCGCTACCGCCGCCGCCGCCCGCCCCCGCTGCCGCTACCGCTGCCGCCACCGCCCACCACCGCTGCCGCTACCGCCGCCGCTGCCGCCCGCTACCGCTGCCCGCTGCCGCTGCTACCACCGCTGCCGCCATGTTTTTTGGTTTTTTTTGACGCTGCCTAAGACTGACGTGCTCGCCCGCACATGCGCAGTAGAGCTGCTCTCTACTGCGCATTTGCGGGCACGTCGGTCAAGCTTCATTTATCTAGTTAGATATTAATATTAATATGCTGGAGGTGGGCTCAGATTGCTTTCGTGGACTGGAGTGAAAGCTGCATGTTGCAGGAAGATAAAGAAGGGTGCCGCCAGCTTTTCAAGGTCATTCCAAAGAGACTGATCCATTCTTCGATTTGTCTCAGGGTATGCATGGAGGTGTGGGTTCCTGCTTTTCTTAGGAAAATAGGGGACAAAATATCCAGGGGTGCAGTGTCATAAAACCAGTACTAGATCAATCTCTTGAGGTGAAGTAATAAGTTCTGCAGAAAGACATGAGAAAAGTGTCCTTCTCAGCAGTGTTTTTGGGACAGAGGCGCGAGCTTTATTCTTTACATTTGCTTGAGTAATTCCATGAAGGGGCACATAAAATGAGAGTGAGGCGACCTATTCCTGTTTAGTAACTTACAGGCCGATTCGGTAAAGTCCGCGGGAGAGCGGACGAATGCCCGCTCTCCCGGCGCGCGAACTGGCCCCTCGCCGGTGCGCGCGATTCAGTATTCAAATTAGGTGGTGCGGTAGAAATGGGGAAAAGGAGGCGCTAGGGACACTAGCTCGTCCATAGCGCCTCCTTTTAGCCCGGAGCGGCAGCTGTCAGCGGGTTTGACAGCCGATGCTCAATTTTGCCGGCGTCGGTTCTCAAGCCCGCTGGCAGCCACGGGCTCGGAAACCGGACGCCGGCAAAATTGAGTGTCTGGTTTTCATGTTGAGGGCGCTATTAGGTGCCGCGGGTTGGACGCGCGTTTTCCTCCCCTTACTGAATAAGGGGTAAGGGAAAATGCGCATCCAAGAGCAGGCTAACAGTGTACTGTATCGGCCTGTATGTAACATAGTAACATAGTAATGATGGCAGAAAAAGACCAAAATGGTCCATCTAGTTTGCCCAGCAAGCTTCCCAAGGTAGTAACTGCCGCTCCATGCAGGTTACCCCCATGTTTCTCTTAAGGGTAGTAACTGCCGCTCCGTGCTGGTTTAGCTTTTTTATTTATTCCCATCCTCTAGCCTTTTAGAAGCTGAGCACCAGTCTCTCACCAGTCTCAAATAAAAATGATCATCAGATGGCATAGTGGACCTTGCTCTGAAGCAAGGGCTGTTTTCCCCAAATTAGACTGGAAACAAAAAAGTCCAACAATATTTTTACCCTCTATGACCCCACTCTGTCTGATCTCCACCTTCCTTCAACATTCACCTCAGCTTTTGACAAACCCACACCTTGGGATAAAGTAGGGTCTCACTTCAAAGGTATCTTCAAACAAAGCAGCTTTTGCTATAAGAATTCCAGCAATTAGAGCATATCAGAACAGCAAAAGGTAATAAAAACTATTTGTTTTTACGTTACCTTCTCGTTCTTCAACAGAAAAGAAATTGACACTTATAAAGTTAGAATTGTTTTTAAACTGATAATTCCTGGACAGTATTGTATCACAAACCAATTATATCATTTAGAAAACTATGTACCGAAGCATTACGGCACTTGTGTAAATTAATATATCTCAGCATCCTTATTTTATGTGCCCTATTGTAAACCATTGTGACGGATCCTTCTTAACGACGGTATAGAAAAGATTTAAATAAATAAATAAATAAATAAATAAATAAAAGACACTGATTTAATTAGAATTCACAGGTTTATACAGTAGCAATAACAACAACAAGAAAAAAAGGTCAATAACATCCTCCTTCAAATGTGTACATCATGTAATATTTATAAAAAGTTACCACAATTATTTTCTATGCCCTCTCTTCACTTCAGTAAGACAGTCTGTTTCACATTCACCTTAATGTCCTCTCCAGGTTTAATCACGAGAATAGTGAATCACGTGGTACCGGAGGCAGGGAGGTGAAGCGGGGGGCAGGCCTGTGAAAGCCGGCAGCCATCGCACCACTGCGGTGCGCTGGCTGCTGGCTTTCGCACCGAATAACTACACCATAAAAGGTGTAGTTATTTGGTGCGAAACTGGCGGCAATAAGGAATCTTACCTTTCGCCGCCAGCAATGTCTCCGCAGCTTCGGCCCCGGTGCCGCCCCGACTCCTCCTCTTCCGGGGCCGACTCCTCCCCGATCCCGCCCCGATCACCGTATCGCGTGCGAAAGCTATTGAAAATGACCCCCTTAGTATCTTCCCAGAATGTCACAGGAGCACTCCATAAGCAAGGGAATCCCCGGCACCCCAGGCTTACATCCAGCGGATCACTTCACTAGTGGGCTATTCCATGGACTGTAGGACCTCAAATTGCACCTTAACCTTAACAGGACCTACCCCCAGATCCCATAATTGTTTCCCTTTGGAGACAAACACTTCTTCAGCCTTGGGCTTTTCCCCTGGAGGTGGGGGAAAGCCCTACAAAGCCCTGTCCTTGAGGAGAGGCATCTGCCAAACTTTGAACACAGACTTATATGGATCTCAGAAATGTTTCCTCTAGTGCAGGGGTGGGCACTTCCGGTCCTCGAGGGCCACAAACCAGTCTGGTTTTCAGGATATCCCTAATGAATATGCATGAGAGAGATTTGCATGCACCCTGCCTCAGTTGTATGCAAATCTATGTCGTGCATATTCATTAGGATATCCTAAAACCCTCGACAGGTTTGTGGCCCTCGAGGACTGGAATTGCCCACCCCTGCTCTAGTGGAAACCATCTCCCACAGTCACTTAAAGGAGACACATAGTAGAACACACAAAAGAATTTCCATTCTTAAGCTTCCCATTAGTTAACATACACCATGTTCTACTGCCATATACTGCCACCTGGTGGCTTTTCAGGGGTAGAGACCTGCAACTGTCATTTTCCGTGAAGCCAAACTTTTCAATCAGACATTCAGAAACCTCATCAAGCATTAGCAAAACCCCAGAAAGGAGGACAAGGGGTTCCACATCCCAGAACCCTTCCAGAAGAGGTGGTGAAGAAGAAAACAGTCAAGGAATTCAAAGGGGCATGGGATAAACACTGTGCATTCCTATAAGCTGGAGGTTAAAAATAAAGAAAAGAGTGCATGGGGGTAACTGGGGGAAACTTGCTGGTGTGGCAGTTGCCACCCTTAAAAAAAATAACAGTATCAAGGCTTAATGCAACTGCATCAATGCTCTCTGCTTCAACGGCAGTGGGAAACGGGGAATTGGATTCAGACAGCAACCAACAAGGGCCCCAACTTTTACGGTTTGGGGAACAAATAAACATGGGGGTAACTTGCTGATGTGGCAATTACTACCCTTAATCACTAACGGGCCGATACAGTAAAAGTCACGGGAGAGCGGGCGAACGGCGCGCGCACAGGCCAGTGTCCTGTAAATAACAATATTTAAATTAGGGCCCGCGGCAAAAAGAGGCGCATCCCTAGCACCTGTTTTTGGACAGGAGCGGCGGCTGTCAGCGGGTTTGACAGCCAATGCTCAATTTTGCTGGCGTCCGTTCTTGAGCCCGCTGACAGCCACAGATTCGGAAACCGGACGCCGGCAAAATTGAGCGTCCGGTTTTCAACCCACAAGCTGATTTCAATTTTTTTTTTTTTTTTAACTTTTTTTAACTTTTGGGACCTCCGACTTACTGCTTTTCTGTGCACTTTCCTGGTGAATAAGGGGTAAAGCTAGCGCGTCGAAAACGCGCGTCCAATTGCAGGTTAACTGCGCTCTGCCGGAGCGCACTGTACTGTATTGGCCTGTAAGCCTGATACTTTTGATGCAACTCCAACATTGCTCTCTGCTTCCACTTCAACGGTTAAGGGAAATTGGATTCAAACAATATGCAAGGGCCCTGAATTTTATGGTCTGGTAAATGATAAGCATGGGGGTAACCTGCACAGTGCAGCAGATACTGACATAAGCTTGTTGGGCAGACTGGGTGGATCATTTGGTTCTTTTCTGCTGTCATTTCTATGTTTTTATGTTTCTATAACTCCTCTAAGGGCCATACTCAAGTGAAAAGGGGCCTAGTTTAGGAGCCCATTACACTTTTTTTTTAACTAATGTGTTTCTAGCATATTGATCCTTAACCCCACCACTACCCTGCTCCAAGCAACACTAGCCTTGGAAAGACTGAACTCATTATATCTTCGAAACTAAGCAGCATCACGCCCAATACGTACTTGGATGGGGGACTGCCAGGGAAGAGCAGGCACTGTGGGGTGCAGAAGGTATTGCCAAACCTCTTAGTATGGGTAGAAAGAGAATAGGAAGATACCACCAACAATCATAAGTCTCCCTGTTTTCACCTTTCCTATTCTTTCCTAGGTTTTGGTCTGTTATACCTCACTTCCAGCAGGGTTTTATTTTTTTAGATATTGGGGAGGGAGGGAGGTGGGTTCCAAGGCAGGTGTGGTTTTTAGTAGAGGAGATAGGCGCTGCAAAAAAAGGTGACGTTTCTGCATACGCAGTCACTGGTGGGCAATTTAGACTTCACCCGTTGGGTTATCCCAACGGGCAAGGCATTTTTTTAGGCCATTCTCGGTATCGATGGCTGGTAGGCAGAAGAAACACCACGTATTTTTCTCCTGGGTATATTGTAAAATCTTTTTGCAGAATTTCGGAGGGGTGGCAGTGTGGCAGGCTGGAGTGTTATGAAATGGGGAGGCTGCGGGGGGCTTGAGGTCGTATTGCCTAGGGAATTGGTGTGCAGCCCCCCTGGCCTAAAGCTTGTAGGAGGGAGAAGGTGGCAAGGAATGTCAGCTTTCTTGAACTGTTCCCAATTGTGTTAGCTGTGGTTATTTAGCCGCATACGTTTAAGGATAGGAACATGGTATTCTGGTGTGACAAAGCATTGGTCAATGTAATTAAGTGGCAATCTGTAAAGAGTTTGTTAATTTCTGCTCTTGCTTGCAAGGTCTCTAGGTAGATGATTAAACTGTGTGTGCTCCAGTACTGTTGATCAGCCTGGCGCAGTTTGTACTTTATGACACATTTTTCTTTATTGAATTTCTTTGGGTGACCCACTTGTTTTTGACTGATGTGGGATCTGGATCAATGTTTTTAGTTTATGGAAAATGAAAGAGAACCAGGGGAAGACAAACAAAAGCAAAAGGGAGGACTGGGAACAGGATGGAGACTGCTAGAAAAGATAGAAAACATTTATTTTCAATGAAAAATGCTGGAATAGAAAAGAGGAGAAGAGACGAAAATATAAAACTTTTTAAAAACTGTTATTGTTTAAAAAGAACAGGCACAGTTCATTCACATAAGAATAATGCTCAACTTATTTTAACATCTGCTAATTAATTTTACATTTTGCAGAATCCTTTGTATTTTGGCTCTATGCAGTGACTTTCTGTCCAATGAAAACCATGCACAGAGCATGCTGGGAAGAGCCTCACATGCACCAACTGGACTGAAAAAAATGATTCTCAGCACATGCTTCCAAGCACATAGTAACATAGTAATGACGGCAGAAAAAGACCAAAATGGCCCATCTAGTCTGCCCAGCAAGCTTCCCAAGGTAGTAACTGCTGCTCCGTGCAGGTTACCCCCACATTTCTGTTAAGGGTAGTAATTGCCGCTCTGTCCAAGTTACCCCCAAGCTTTTTTATTTATTCCCACTGCACTCTAGACATGCACTTTGACTAGCTTTTGAAAAAAGGGTCTGTGAAGCACAATATAGTAAAATAAAAATGGTAACTAAAGTATGCAAGCAGGTTTTGGTAGCTATGTATTTACTAGATGTGTGGCTGAAATATTTTTAAACACTTACAGCAATTATTTGCCTGTTACCACTGCTGTACTTTCTCCAGACTTTTTTCTGTTGCTATTCTTTAAAATTTGAAAATATCCACTTTGCTTTTACATGACAATAGAATATAAACCAGCAAGATATGTTTTCATGATTGCCGGTATATAAAAACTCTAAATAAATAAAATAAAATAAATAAATAAATAAAATCTTTACTGTAACTATTTGTTTATTGACCACAAAGCACTCTCAACACACAAAAAAACTATCTATGAGTAAGGACGTGCAGAATGACATGATTTATACAGAAGAAAACCAATGCACAAATTACAAACATGAAAATACGCAAGCACAGAAAATAATACGCAAGGAGTCAGATAAAAAAAAGGTTAAGAATGCATAGGTAGCTGGTTGCTGTGCATAGGGAAGAAGAGCAGCCAGTGCATGTGGGTGACAAGAGGACTGGTTTGAAGGTGGAGAGAGAAGGTGCTAAGTGAGCTCCAGAGATTAGAAATAAGGGATGATCAAAGTGAGTTACCCACAGAGGGGCCGATGCAATAAAAAGTGCGGAAAGCGGGCGCTGAAAAGTCAGCGCCCGCTTTCCTAAAGCGCATGGCGCCCGTAAGGGGGGCGCCATGCTATACCCAAATTAGGGGGTCACGCTAGCAAGGAGGCACTAGGGTCCTTGCTAACGCGACCCCGCTGCGGCTGCCAATTATGAAGACCCAGCGGTAAACTCAGCGTCAGTCTTCATAACTCGGTGATCTGTTGAGGTGGGTTTTTTTAAGCACAAAAAAAAAAGTACAGAAAAGCATTTTTTTCCGCTTTTCTGTACTTCTTTTACCTGTGCTCAGCTAACGCCTGCACCAGGCAGGCATTAATATCTGAGAGCAAAATGTGCATCTGAGACGCACACTTTTTTTTTGGCATGTGGAGTGAATGAGTAATAGCCTTATTCACATACATTTGCATATGATGAGGGCTATTGCACTCACTCCGCGTCCGATGCGGGTTAAATAGGTGCTAATCCCCCTATTGCATTAGGGGGTGGATTAGCACCTATTTAACCCGCGTCGGAGTGCGGATTATTCAGTGCGCATGGCTGAGCGCACTGTATTGAATCGGCCCCAAAAATCCCTGTGGCTGAAAACTCCCCTTGGCAGCTCAATCTGGCCCCCGAGTTTCACAAGGCCAGTAGATTAGATGTGGGGAAAGGGGGTTGTCTTCTGGGGCAGACAGACAAAGGCATGCAAGGGACTTGCTTTTCAAAGCACAGTGCATGCTTTCCCACACAGACCCTGCCCACAGCTAAAGCCTGGGTGCTTTTGTCCATGCAGAAGCGGATATTGAAAAGGGAAACTCCCTTGCTGGTATCCCTTAGAAAATTAACTGGAAGGTCTGTGGATAGAGGAATACCTGCTGACCGTAAAACTAACCATCCTTCTATAAATTGCCCTTTACTTTTTTATTTAGCAAAGCTTTCTAAAGGTCCAAACTATTTTTTTTTGTTTTTGTTTTTTTAACACATCTTCAGAGTCTATAAGGTAATGGCCCACAACACAACCTGATTTTGAAAGTAATATTAATTCCTACAAACACAGTTGTTCACTTTTGAATTCCAGACCAACTACATGCCAAATTGTGCAGAGAATTAGGGATTTGTATGCATTCCAAAAGTGAATAATTCTGAAAGAACTGGTAATCCCTTGAAAATTAATTTTTATTTGAAACTTTTCTATATCGATGTTCATGTAAATATACATATCACACTGGTTTACAACGAAACAAAATTGGAAGAAACATTACATCGAACAGGGGTTACATCGAACTGGGACCAGGGATACTTAAATAAAACTGCTAAAATACTATTAAATAATATAGAAAAAGAAAAGAACCACCACCTTCTCTGAGTTACTTATATAGCAGTAGAAGGATAAAGATCTAGTATCTGAGAAGTACAGAATACATATGGGAATTTACAAGGTTACAAGGTTTTCTTGACTTCGATTTTGGCATTTTGGTCTTTACTGAGTTAATTTTAGCTATGTTTATCCCTGAACTCTCACACATAATATTGGCTGTCTCTCTGGACCTTGCACAGCAGGCATCTTTAATTCTGCCAGTTGACTTGAGCTGTTCCAGCTTCTCTGGTGCACACAAACCCAATGCATGGGGTAAAACTTGCTCAACAGAAAACTCAAATTGCTACCAATATAAAAATTTTGTTATTCTTGAAAGAGATTCACTGTAGAAGATCCAGACTGAAATATCTGACGAGTCACAACAATTTTCAAGGCTTTTCTAAACCAGCTATAGGAAAACACATAAATCAGTGGATTGCAGGCAGAGTTGAAGTAAGCAAACCAAATAAAGACATCAAACAAGAGCGGTGGGGTACTAAAATCAATGAGGCTGTCTACCATACTGTCTATAGTAAAGGGCAACCAGCACAAGAGGTAGATACCCACGGCTATCCCAAGAGTTTTGGCTGCCTTTCGTTCTCTCTGAGATGCCCTCATGTTTGTTGAGGAGCTCATCATTTTGTGCAAACTGTTGATCTGTTTAGCTTGTCTGTTGGCCACCAGGAAGATTTTTACATATAAGCTTATCATTAAGAAGCAGGGAAGAAAGAATACAGGAAAGTTTAGCCACCCCCAGAGTTTATTGAACAGAAGTTGGCAGCTACCAATGCAGGGCAAATCCTTTAATAAATGGCCTAACCCTTCTTCTACCACATTAGTGTATAGGAAGACTGATGTGTAGGCTATAGGAACACTCCACCCAACTACTATGTAAATACAGGCTACCTTGACAGTAAACTTAGCTGGATAGAGCAATGGATTGCAGATTGCATAATGACGGTCAATTGAAATGAAACACAGATGCAAGATAGATACCAGGCAGAAAACCGTGTCAAGAAAGGTGTGTAGCCTGCAGAAACTATCTCCAAAAAACCAGCAGCTTTCCACTGATCGGACAGTGCTAAAAGGCAACACTGTTAACCCAAGGAGGAGATCGGCAAGGGCCAATGAGAGAAGCAAGAAATTGGTAGGGGTGTGGAGAATTTTAAAGTGGGATACAGAAACCACCACCAACAGGTTGCCCAGTACAACAAGTAGCATGCCCATTGCACAGAACAGGTAGATGGCCAGCTGGACTCCAAACACATGCATGGCTTTGGGACAGGAGCCATTCACTTTCTCATAGCATAGGGGTCTTGGGGACAGCTCTTCAGTATTGTAGCCCTGGATAGCATTCATCGCTTGCTGCACCCAGCAGGACAGCTGCTGTTTCACTTCATCCTTACTTCCAATGTTCCCTCGCAAGAACAACCCCAGTTTGTGGGGTCAAATGGACTCTTTTATCTAAGGGAGAGAGAGAAAAAAGAGAACCAACTATATGCTTAAATGTTAATGCTTCAAGTTTACTATAATCATCATATATATATATATATATATATATAAACACGTGCATATTCACACATACAGATAAAGGTGTAAGGTTAGGTTAATGTCATGCTTTATATTGCTGATTTGTCTGTCAAAGTGTCAAAGCGCAATACAGCAATTGAACATTTTCAGAGCTAATCATTTCTAGCAAGGCACAAGTATTTTCAGGGCTTTGTACTCACCATCTCTATTGTTTATTTATTTATTTATTTATTTATTTATTTAATTTTATATACCGACAGCCGTTTGCACATCGTGCCGGTTTACAAGTAACTTACAACCATAAGATATATAGGCAGAAGCCTTTACAAATAACAGTATGAAACATAAATGCAGTAACAGAGCAAGAAACTAATGCAGTAACAGAGCAAGAAACTAAATAACTTAGGGAGGGAGGGGTAGGGGTAGTCATGACAAAGGGGGGGGGCGGGGGGAGGGTGAAAACAGACACATGGGGAAAAGATATGTACAAGGGATTCAAGCAATAGATTGATATGTATAATGGTTTTATACAAAGTTGTATAGACGTGAAAACACATTTCAAATATTTCCCTATTTTCAACAAATCACTCAAGATCAATTTTTTGAGCTTATATATGTTAGTTGTTTTACATTCTTAAAAGTCTATAAGTATGAAATCACAGCTAGCATGTAACATTTAAATATTTTGGATGAAACCAAAGCTATAGTCAACTGATTGCCCAGCCATGTACAGAGAACATGAGTTTTTCATACAGTAATATTGTGTATTCAGTGCAGCATTTATCACTTGGTAAGGAAGTATCACTTCTTTAATAGCTCTGATTATTTAAGCAATCTGTTTACAAATGTGAATCAAGTTCAATGAACCAATGCAGCTTTTTATATTTGAGGATGCTTGTAATTTACAGAAGATAGTTTGTTCATGAGTGGGAAATAGCACTGCATACACTAGCCATACTGTAAGGATGTTTTATTCATGCTACTTTTAAAACATTTAGATCCCCCAGTACTGTGTAAGGAGCAATATAAAAATATAATGTGTAATAATAGGCAGTGTGATTGTTGATAGTAGAAAAAGTGGTCCATCCTTCATTAACTGATCACCAGATACTTACGACTAGAATGCAATATGAACATACTTTCTTATTTTTTATGTCTGCATTATTTTGATCTTTGCTTCACTTGCCAGGATTTCAAACATGACTTTTTTCAAAAAAATAAAGCTTCCCCCTTGTACTGTTTTTTTCCTCTTGATTTTATTTGATTTCTGAACACTTTACCATGCTTCGTGAAATCACCATTGACCACAACAAGCAGCAACATTTTCAGACCTGTAATTGCAGCACAACAGAGGAAGTAGTGCAACTGAGCTGCTATGGTGGAAAAGAATAAATGTTTTGTCTATTAAAAATCAATGGGCCAAATTTAGGAAGCAATTTTCAAATAGCCCATGTAGTGGTTAAGTGTGTGGAAACAGCAGAAATAATTAAAGCCACAGGTGAAATATGGATAAAATGACTTTATAGACTTATCTCAAGCAGCATGGAGCAAATAGGAAACACCAAATGATCTGCAGATTGTCATCATTGTCCAAATCTGGAAGAACATAGGCACTAGAGGGGATAGCACCAGTTATGGATATATTTCCTTATTAAGCCACACAGGGAAGATGTATTTAAAATGACTAAGCAGCGTTTAAGATCTGTAATAGAACACCAGCTGTCAGAGAAAATCACAGTTGTACTAATGCCATCTTTACACATAGATGACTAGTAAAAAGCAATCAGTGCTTAAAGGTAGACTTTGCAGATTGAATGAAGGTTTTTGATTGATTCAACAAACAAATTCTATGGTCGGTACTGGCATAGTATGAAGTCATTGAGTAATTAAGTCACATCTCAGTTTGTACAAGGATAAAACAGCAGCTCTGTCTGTGAGGACTAAAGTATTTCATATAACATCAGGAGTGAGGCAAGGCTGTGTACTATCATTGCTGCTCCTTATTACTTACATTGATGATATCTGTGTGAAAAAAAAGCAAATCCTTTGGAGGACAATGTCTTCAGAGAATTACATTTTGCAAATTACTTTGCTCTGTTAGCAACAAAGGAACAATTTTAGGCCCAGCTGAAGAAGCTACAGTAAAGGCACAACATAAAGACTGCAACATGAGAATTAGTCTTGATAAATTTGAACTAATGCTAATATAGGAAGACAAAAGGAGAGCTGCATAACGACAAATAGTACACAAGTTAAAAAAAAAAAAAAATAATAATATACGTACCTGGAATTGAACTAGAAGATAAGAGGTTGGACAGTGAAATCAATATAATGTGGGTAAAAGGAAATTTAAAAAATGAAAGAGCGTTGGTACTGTTACTCCTAGATAACTGCATATCTGTAAGTGCAAAAGCCAACTTCAGCCAGGCTGTGTTTAGTTAATACCAACATTATGTTATCAACCTCAGCTCATGAACAGACATTAACAACGGAAATGAGATGCCCAAGAATGTCATTAGGAGTCCTGCGACGAGACAATCAGAAATGAGGTTTGGTAAAGAATAGATGTGCAATCTGTCCTATTTTATATTACTTTTTGAAAACTGTTTTGATAAAACTTACATTTTAAAAACGGTGTATAAATACTTTTAAATAAATAAATACTATTTATTAGACAACAAATGACTTGGTTTTGCATCTCATAAGACCATCTCGCCATAAGCTGACTGAGAAAGCTGTCGTGCCGCAACAGAATGATCAGAAAACCAGAGGAAGAGAGCATAAAAGACGGGTGGATAGCATCAAAGATACATTAAAACAACGTCGAATGGCATCGCAAGGATACTTTTCAAAGCCACTTATGCGCAGAAAACCCGTTTTCATGCATGTAAGCAGCTCTTTGAAAATAGTCCTAGCAGGTACGCACAAAATGCACATGTGTAATTCGGTTTCATGTGTACTTTCACATGCATACTGAATAGAGGTCCCAGGGTGCAGAGTTGCAACTTGCACAAATACCTTTTTGATTTTAAAAAGTATGCGTGTGAATTACCCTGCCCTGGTGTAAATTTGTGCGTGGTAATATGTGTGCATATACTCGGCCAATTACCTGAGTATTTTCAAAATGAACTTGCATGTGCAAATTTGCTATGAAAATATTTGGTAAATCTACATGTATAATGTATATGCAGTCTTTACTGCTGGGTGGACCTATTGAAAAATTGCCCTCCCTCGAAGCAACATTAAGAGCTGATGACCATTCCTAGCATCTCTCCTTGACTCCTAATGGGTAGAAGAAGACAGGAAAAGAAGAAATATTATTATTAATGATATAACTCAGTCCACAGCACTGAGTTTGCTGTTCAGAATAGATTTTCACTGTTGTAAAGGAGAATGTGAGAACTATAGTTTATTAAGACCTCAGATACAAATACAAAATAATTGGAGAAAACAAAATGAAATTATATTTTAATAAACCCGTTGACCATGCCAAGATGAAGTGAACAGTTTTTTTTTTTAAAAACAAAGTGGTCTACATGCATAAAAACAACAGACAAATATAAATGTCTGAAAATGAGATTTTGTCCATTCCTATCTATTAAAAAATTTCCAGCATACTTATATCCCAGACAAAAAAGTTGGAAGAGCAAGCTATTTTGTATGCACATACTGTATTTTCTTCTGTAAAAATTCTGATGGTGAATGATTATATAATTACTCGCCTCTATTAATATTATTATTTCAGTTTGAACGGAGCATGTCTTTTCTCAGGGCACCTTTGAAGAGTGCAAACCTGGACACCTAGTTCCACCCCCCCCCCCCCACCCCATTACTACACTAAGGGCCTGATTTTAAAAAGCATTTACTCACTTAAAACTGGATTTTACTCGAGTAAATGCACTTTACTCGTGTAAGTGGGTTTTTGAAAATTGCTACAATATATGCCATGAATTGTCCATAGGATTTGCTCACGTAAGTGTCCTTTACTCAAGTAAATGGCTTTTGAAAATTGCTACAATAGCAGTTACATTTACACGTGTAAATCCTTATGAAAATTACCCCCTAATTGTGAAACTCAGAATTTAAAAATGCCAGGGACCCCAGCTCACACACCTGCCATTTTGCACAGTCCAGCCAATAAAGAGAGCCTTCTCATTTAAACCAGCTTTTCTAGAAAAATAAAAGTGATTTGCACAGGGGAAAAAACCCTCGGTGCGGCGGCTAAAGGTCCAAGCGTTGTTTCACCGAAGGCTTGAGAGGAGAGGTCCCTGTGGGGAGGGGCCGGGGGGGGGGGGGGGATGTTCAGGCTGGTGGAGGAAAGTTATGGGCGTAGATTGCATTTTCAAATCTAAACGCTCGGTACTTTTCAAGCACAATTCCACCCGAACCCAAAGCAGGGGCAGATCACAACATGTATTCTATTATGCCCAGCAGTTTCCAAAGGCAAAGGCTTCATGTACTTCCTCCCCTTTGAAAATTAGTGCGAAGAACTTGGATTAAAAAAGCACGCGAGGACTTCGTACCAAGGCAGGCGGTTTGACAATTGCCTCCATGATTAAATATGCAATCATTGTAGCATTTGCTCACTATAATAATACTAATATAATTTGATTTATGCGGCAGCCTTGATTAGGCTCCTAGTGGACCAGATGTGCTAAAGAGTCTTCCTCGTTTTGTGTCTTTGAGGAAAACGTTTAGTACCTTGGGCTCTTGTGCTTTATAATTTAATAGTTCAGGATAGCACACGCGGATACTTTTGTGGTGGCAAATTTGTTTGGTACTTGGCCTTCAGGAAAACTTAAAAATGATAGATTAGAAAGAAAAGGCTTTTATCAAACAATTTCAGTAGTGAGGCAGGGCAAAACTCCTGTATATCCAAGATAAATACAGTATACACTGAGAGAGACCATGTATCTCTCAGTATTCAGTGTGTACAGTTATCACGGTAGGAATATACATTAGGAATGTGGTATAACTCTACCTTTCCCTTTAACGGGGCATGAACAAAATGTCTACTTTAAAATTCCCTCCAATATCAGCCCGCCAGGAACATCCTGGCTTTTAATGGTTCTTCACGCCATTGCTTGAGAGGCGGTCAGCTAAATAAAGACTTTTACATTTTATTTTTATTATTATTATTGATGTGCCCTGCTAATCTCCTTGTTACCCCTGGATTTACCTTCTTTCCCCTTTCCTAAGCACTTACTGTCTCCCTCTTCCCACTGCTTGGATTTTCTTTATAACATCAGCTGTTTTGACTATGGTTCCTGATGGAGTTCTTTCATGCACATTAGGGAACAGAGATCTAAATTATGGCTACACAATGCAAGATTCCACATTAGGAGTCGCTGCTCAGGAAAAGGGTCTAGGCATCATCGGGGATAATATGTTTAAATTTCCTGCTTAATGTGTGACAGCAGCCAAGAAAGCAAATAGAATGCTAGGGATTATTAGGAAAGGAATGCAGAATAAAACAGAGAATATCATAATGCCTCTGTATCGCTCCATGGTGCGACCTCATCTTGACTATGGCGTGCAATTCCAGTCTCAAGATATAGCAGAATTAGAAAAGGCACAGAGAAGTGTGACCAAGATGATAAAAGGGATGGAACAATTCCCCCTTGAGGAAAGGTTAAAGAGGTTAGGACTGTTCAGCCTGGAGAAGAGACGGCTGAGGGGAGAAATAATAGAGGTCTATAAAATAATAAACAGAATGGAATCGGTGTATTCAAATCAGTTGTTTACTCTTTCAAAAAGTACAAAAACTAGGGAAAATGCAATGAAGTTACTAGGGAATACATTTAAAACAAATAGAAAATATTTTTTTTTACTCAGTGCATAATTAAGCTCTGGAGTTCGTTGCCAGAAGATGGGGGGAAAGCTGTTAGTGTAGTTGCATTTAAAAATGATTTGGACAAGTTCTTGGATGAAAAGTCCATAAACCATTATTAAGGTAGAGTTACAGAAATCCACGTCTTATTCCTGGGACAAGCAGCATAGAATCTCTCTACTCCTTGGGATTATGCCAGGTACTTGTGACCTAGATTGGCCAGTGTTGGAAACAGAATATTTGACTTGATCGGTCTTTGGTCTGACCCGGTATGGAAAATCTTATGCTCCTGTTGGAGTTCTTTCATGAAACCTAGTAGTACTCAGGTTCTGAACATGAGCAGAATCCCCACGTTGAAAGAAGAAATCCATGGTAAAAACAAGGGCATTACACCTGGCACACAAATAACACAGAGAAGACCAAAGCACATTCAGAGGTAATTTTTAAAAAGCTGCCTAAGAAAGTTTACAAAAATGCATGCAAGTTATATGAATTTTCACATGGAACTTATGCGCATAAGTCTGCTTAGAAAATTATTCCACCAAATCTACCTGCACACGTTACACCTGCTGAAATGTCCGCACAAATTTTCAGTGAAAATTACTGCACATACTTTTTAAAATCCAAAAGTATGCACTTAGGTCCAAAACCCCTCAACTCCGCCCCAAGGAATGCCTCTGCTCAGTCTAGGCAAACTTATGCACAAACATGACAGACACACGTACATTGATCTGCATATTGGATGGGCAATTTTGTAAAAGACTGTTTCTGCACATAAAATACTGTTTTGCCCACAGACATCCCTTTGAAAATTACCCTCTCTAAGTCAAGATATCCTTGAAAAGTGGAAATGTTTTTTCTATTACCTTTAAAAAAAAAGCATAAGATGTTTACGGTCTATATTTTTTAGAACGTTAAGAATATTTGTCAGTCAATAAAAGTGCTATATTTAATCAAGCATGCACTATTGCAACTGAAAAGAGCAATTTAAATAAACTCTCTCAAGAAGCATGCAGCATGCACAGTGGTCAATAGCACACAATTACACTCACTGATACTGCAATAACAATACAGTAACGATGTGGAAAGTATAATGTGAAGCAGAGTGTTTTAACAACCCGGAGAATGCAATGTCCATGTCCATGGTGGACAACACAAAATACAATTTTCCCACATTCTGCTCACTTTGCTCCTGTAACTAAAGCTTTCCTCACATTTTGTGCTTATGGGAAAAGACCTTGATGAATCAGGCCCTTTGAAAGGTGCATGATTACTGGCAGGGTCCATCATGTAATGTTTACTCAGACTAGAATGCTTATTAGCCCTAATTAGCCAAGCTGCCGAACCTTCAAAATGTCAACCTTTAACAAAGTTTATGAATAAATATTGGTGGGTCTCTTAAATTTCATAAAACATGATTTGCAGCGTTTTCCCTTACAGCCTGAGAAATTCAATACTTACCGTAAATATATTTACTTATTTTGAAGACCTTTTTATGCTTGGTAGCTAATTTTCAATGAGAGGGATTCCCCTTTTCACACAAGTCCATGGTTCGATGGATGTGCTTAATGCTTGACTTGGAAGGCGTGGGACAGAATTACAACTTATATACACAGCACAAAAAGGATTACTCCCCCCGTTCAAAAAAATCTTCCAGTTACCTGCCAAAGTAGCTCTATAGCAAACATGACGTGCTAAAAATGGGTAGAGGTAACCAGCACACTTATGGTGCCTCTCCATAGCGATTAGAGGTGACATTATAAAAACAAAACTCACAAAAAGGACAACTGGGAATGCACAACACATTTTTCTTTCCCTGGTGTTCCAACTTTGACAATCCAATTAAGAGTACACAAACTACAGAAAATCGGCTTCAACTGGGAATATTTGTGCCAATAGTTTTTCTCTTTTCATTGACATTTTTTAATTCGTCCCAAAGGAATTATAGAGTGTTCCAGCAAATTATACAGAGTTTTATAGCTAAATTAATGGAGGTTGGGTTGTTTGGTGATAATAGGGTGACTGTGCACTGTCTTCTGTAATAAATGTCATAATTAAAATGGTTGAACTTTCTCAGAAATTTATCTCCTTCTTTTGTTGTCCCATAAAGTATATGCAATAGCAATAGCAGACCAGTGTTTTAAGCTGACACTTATTTTCCAAAATAGTAAAAAGAATTAGAGGGAAATTTTCAAAGTGTTTTACACAGGAAGAAGAGGACTTCCTTCCCAAGCTTTCGCAGATTCCCCAGTTCAAACAGGTGACCCTGCACACAACTCCTAGAGTTGTTCCACGCTTAGAACTTGGCAAAGGAGAAGCCATCCTTAGTGGTTCTGAAATCCTGCTCAACTCGGTCTGCCATACCCTGCTCCTTTTTGCAAGACACAACTCGTCAGCTGATCTTGCTGGAGCACCAGGTGTTACAGAAAGCATTCCTGCCACCATATCCACTAGAGGGTTTATTCTAGCTGATCATCTGTCCCTGCTTGCAAGGGTCTTGTCTTGGCTGGCATCCTGGATGATCCAATGGAGTGGTGAGTAGGATAGATGTCATCGTAGTTGCATGGGAGACCAAGGCCCAGGGTAAGCTTACTGATGTACAGCCACTGGGAGCATAGTACAAACTTACAGATCCCACTGGCATCCAGCATTGCTTTTGTAGGGTGTGCCTTGCGGGTGTGATGGTGCGAGGTAGGGTTGAAAGGTTTGGTTCAGGGTTGTGGTGGTGTTAGGGATGATGGGCATGAGGTGGGAGCCTGGGTTCAAGTTTTTCCAAATTTGGAGAGTAGGGGAGATTAGGCAGGGTAGCTTCTCAGGCCAATAGGTCTGCTTTGTATTTTTTTTTTTATCTTTTGGGGGCTGGGGGAAGGGGAGGGGTTTTGGTGCTAAGGCCCACAGTTTTAGTTATTTAGTGAGGTGGGGGATAGGGGATCAGGCCTGCAAGCCCATATGGATTGGTTTTCTTTTACAGTCAATTAACCAGCTTTTGAATATAGCCAGTTAAAGATAAAGTTATCTGGGTATAGGTTCTCTGCTAACTTTAGACCTATTCAGTGAAATGTAGCTAGATAGCACTGATATTCAATGCCATCCAGCTAAGTTTAAGCCCCATCTCTGTACAATCCCCACCCGGACGGAACACATAAAATGTGACAGGGTCCAGCACCTGAGTGCTGGTCTCCCAGGAGGGTTCAGTAAGGAATGTGAGTCAAGCAATCGTAGAGGATCTGGGCCCAGAGGCAAGGAGGATTTAAAAAATGCCATGAGTTGGATAAGGATCTCACATGTTAGAGAATCCTTCTATGACCCCCCCCCCCCCTTCTGATTGCCATGTCCTTTGCCTAAATTTTACCACACTAGAAAAAGGGAGATCGTTCTGCAAATATATTCCAACAACAAACTTTTATTTTCCGGTGTTACCAACAGTCAGAGTATGTGACAATAGAGTGATAGACAACACTGATCAGATCAAAGTACATAGGCTTGTGCAGCTAGGCTGTGGAGGTTACAAACAAGATAGAAAGGTCAACATACAGAATCCATATAAACCTTCCCTCAGATTAGGAGAACTTCTTACAATTACTTCTTCCATACTCTTCAGCATTTCAAAGTACACTCATCGGAAACAATTCCCACACACTTCAACCACTGTTTCTCCTCGTCCTCAAAAGACAATGCTCCTCACATTCACCATCAATTTCTCCCAATTTAAGTGCTTCAATCAGTACTAACTCCTGGACTCTTTGTAATTCTCTCTATTCTCCATAGAAACTCTAACCCTTCAGAAGTGTTATGGTTTTGAGGTGTTGGAGTGGATTCTTGGGTACTGCGGTGATGGACACGCCCACGGGGAGAAGCCCCGTGAGGAACAGCAGTACTAGGCTAGACTCTATACACGCAAACACAGAGAATTTGTATTTATTATACAGCTCAGTGGTACTGCCCAGGAGGGGCAGTAGTGAGGTAACTTAGTAGAAGCAGTCCAGGGGTCCTCAGCAGAGGAGACCATTCCCACATTCAAGTAGATGGTGGGCAGCGTAGGGTAGTAGAGGAAAGCCCCGGATGCAGACTCTGAGCGCTAAAGCTGGAGATGAGACAGACTGATAAGGTTAGTTACTCACTGAAGTAGATAGCTGTATTGATGAAGATCCTGGCAGGCAGAAGTAGATCAGTAAGGCACCAGAGTAGGAAGAGCAGGCCCTCGAGGAGCGAGTACCCGATATCCCAGATAGGTACCTGTAAGAGAGCATAAGGGCCCCCGAGGAGCGGGTACCCAGGTTAGCGATGAATTACCCCGAAGGGCAGAGAGAAGGCTTTCTGCGGCAGCAGGGAAGCAGCAGAGCAGCTTAGACCGGAGGCAATCCAATCCTTGCTAACTCAGTTTGTTAGCAAACGAAGGGCAGGCTAAATACCCGGATATCGTGACATCACTCAGAGGGAACGCCCCTGAGGGTCCTGCCATGACGTGGATAAAGACGTGGGTGACGTACGTGCGCGCACCCTAGGAGGCCCTCAGGAAATCCATGGCGAACACCATCGCCGTTGCCGTTCCAGGGACGCCGGAGAGAGCAGCATGAAGACGCAACAGCAGCCATCTTCCCAAGGCTTGAGGAGAGAGAAGGAAGATGGGTGAGGCACAGAGGTCAAAGCTGTCTGAGACCGACGGATGCAACAAGAAGTTTTTTCTGCCCCATCTAAGCAAAAGCATAGGACTTCCCCAGTGTCCCTGGCTCTCACTCTTCTATGGCTTCTACACTCCACTCCCTCCCCCCCCCCCCCCCCCACCCCACTGAATGTGAAATCTTTAGACTCTCCTCCATCTCTGAGACTCAGGTCAGCAATCCCCTGATTGAGTCTCCTTGATGCAGAGCCGTAACATGCCTATGGCCATGGCCATAGGCGCTGCTTCCAAAGGGCACTATAGCACTGCCATGTACCAGTGAGAGAAGTGCGGCCGGTGGGTCCTCACAAAGAAAAAAAGCAGTGTGGCCCCGCCAAAATCAACAGTGTGAATGACAGGCCCTTAGTAAATAAAAAGCAGCGTGGCCCCCACCAGCCATGCTGCCGATCGTGGCAGAGCCACGCTGCTCTTCCACTTACTAAGGCCCTGCTGAGCTGGGTTGGCTCACATGCCCAGAAGTCATTCCCTTGGCCACAGGAGCTGAAGAAGAAGACTGCTGCTGCCTGCTGCTTCAAGGGAAAAGTGAGATAGCATGTATGTGTGAGTATGTAGGAGAGAGAGAGATAGCATGTTGGTATGTGAGAGTGAGAGAGTGCATGTGTATGAGTGTGAATGAGAGTGAAAGCGTGTGTGTGGGAGAGAGCAAGAGACAGCAAGTGTGTATGTGCATGGGAGAGAAAGAGAGAGAGCATGTGTGTGTGTGTGTGTGTGTGTGTGTGTAGAGTGAGAATGTGTGTATGTGTGTGGGAGAGAGATAGCAATTGGGTGAGAGTGAGAGAGAGCATATCTGTATGTATGTGTGAATGACAGTGAGAGCATGTGTGTGAGAGAAAGCAAGAAAGAGCATGTGTGTTAGTGTGTGGGTGAGAAAGAGAGAGAGAGAGAGCATGGGTGTATGAGTGTAAGAGAGTGAGTAAGAGAACATATGTTTATGTCAGAGTGAGAGATCATGTGTGTGGGAGAGAGAGAGAGAGCATTGTGTATGTGTGTGGGAGAGTGAGTGCTAGAGAGAGAGAGAGAACATGTATGTATGTGTGTGGGAGAGAAAGATAGAGAGAGCATAGGTGTATGAGTGTGAGAGAGTGAGAAAGAGAACATGTGTGTATGTCAGAGTGAGAGATCATGTGTGTGGGAGAGAGAGCATGTGTGTATATGTGTGGGAGAGAGAGATAGTAATTGGGTAAGTGAGAGTGAGAGAGCGCATATCTGTATGTGTGTGTGTGAATGACAGTGAGAGCATGTGTGTGAGAGAAAGCAAGAAAGAGCATGTGTGTTAGTGTGTGGGTGAGAAAGAGAGAGAGAGCATGGGTGTATGAGTGTAAGAGAGTGAGTAAGAGAACATATGTTTATGTCAGAATGAGAGATCATGTGTGTGGGAGAGAGAGAGCATTGTGTATGTGTGTGGGAGAGTGAGTGCTAGAGAGAGAACATGTGTGTATGTGTGTGGGAGAGAAAGAGAGAGAGAGCATAGGTGTATGAGTGTGAGAGAGTGAGAAAGAGAACATGTGTGTATGTCAGAGTGAGATCATGTGTGTGGGAGAGAGAGCATGTGTGTATGTGTGTGGGAGAGAGAGATAGTGTGTGGGTATGTGAGAGTGAGAGCATGTGTATATGTGTGTGAGAGAAAGAGAGGGCATGTTTGTGCATGTGTGTGGGAGAGATAGTGTATGGGTATGTGAGAGTGAGAGAGAGCATGTATGAGAGAGCATGTATTTGTGAGTGGAGCATGTATGTATATGTAAGAGGGAACATGTGTGTATATAACAGCTCCACTTCCTCTCTGCCTGCTAATCCATGACAATTTCAGGACATCTGGAAATCAAAAGCTCCCAGTTATGGAAAATGGGAATTTTTAAAAATCCTTATTAGTTTTAATTGTTGGGTGTTATTTGATGTGTCTGTTTTGAAATATTTTACTGGTGTTTGGAAAAATTTTATATTAGTTTTTAATTATTGAATGTTATTCTATTCCTTAGTTTTGAACTACTTTTTTTATTGGTATGGTTTTACTAATTTTATTGTTTTATGAGGAATGGTAAAGCTTCTGTTTTTTCATTGTTGCAGTGCATATAGAATTTGGCTTATTGCAGTTTCCAGTTTAGTTTTTGTCTGTTCATTTCTATTTATAAGTTATGGTCTCTTTATTCTGTATTTGAGGGTCTATCTGTGTTTTGCATGTGTGACTGAAGTGAGATATTCCAATAGTGTGTAATTTCTATGTAGGGATCTATAGCAGCTTGGCTTGTTCTGTTTTCCTAATAGGGGGTGTATTACTGTTTTAGGCCTGGTTTAATATTTGCAGTGTTAACTGGCAGTTAATGTTTTGATATAGAAAGTTTATTTCATTGTAATTCTGTTTTCTTGTGGCTCTCTGAAGGTCATGCCCATGCCCACGATGCATTACAGTAGTCCTAATACCATATGAGTTCCAAGTGTCTCTTGCCTTTTTGCAGGGTTTTCTGTTTGGCACCACAGCAGTGCATGTAAATATAATATACATATAGAAAGAAACTGATATTTTTACCTCTGAAGACTGTGCTTTGAATGTCTTTTGTCATTTGAAATCTGTTCATTATATAAGTGCATAATTTTTAATTGTGTGTGAGGGGTGGGAAGTACAAGGCTGTAAGGTTTTCCTAGGGCACCTAATACCCTTGCACCAGCCATGGGTATTGTTGTACAAACATTTAACAGAGTCTCCTAACTTGTGGAGCCATGTGTTGTGTAATAGGTGAGGGCACATTTTTTCACTTGACCATAGACACCAGATTGCTTGGCTATGGCTTTGCCTTGAGGAGACACACCTACCCCACCTCAGGCATTTCCCACTGAGAAGGAGAGCATCTGCAGGGCCCTCTCCAAAGAGAGGCCACCCCCAGATGAGCTCACTTCCTGGTACAGGTTCTCTCCAGCTCCTACTACTACCAAATCCTCAGCCAGCCCTTTTGTACTGTGTGAACATTCCCCTCTATGAGACCTTGCTGCCCATCCTTCTTAAAGGGGAACATTCCCGCATAAACCACTAAGCTCTCTTTCACCATGACACAGTGCAAATGCCATTCTGTAAGTTTATCAGAGAGAAGGCCATCTGGTGACAATTGAATTCCATAAACATTTTTAAAAAATCAGTTTCTTATACTTATTAAGTCACTTTTCACCCAATAGGATCCCAGTGTCTTCCCAGAAAAGCTTTTATCTCTTCCGCCCCAAAGGAAACTGCAGCTATAGTGGCAGCTTATAAAAGGCAGTTAGTTCTTCTCACAGTCATTTGTCAGTGTTGATAGTCAGTTGGATGTGAGAAAAGTGGATGATTGATGGTCTGATTCTGAGTTGATTTAACTGAAATACATACTACCTCAGAAGAAAAATATTTCAGAAAGTCCCATAGACTTCAAATTGTGTACACACCACCTGTAGATAAAAGAGTTGCAGTGTTGATCACAGAACCTGTAGTAAAAGTATGTCTGTTTTGTTTCCTTGGAGGAAAAAAAAAATTTGAAATAATTTGGAATGTAAAAATCATATAATATGTTTCTGTCTTTACTGGCAAGTTTATGAGTGGAATGTGAGAGAGTATAATCATTTAATATTTTTCTTACTCCATAAGTTCTCATAAAGCCTGCCTATTTAGACAGGGCTGTTATAGTTATCTTTTGATTTCTGTTAGCAAGAACTCCAGCCTCAGTTAGATGTTGAGACACACACTAGCAACATTATAAACTGCAAAAGATTGGCGTTGTTTGAGTTTGCGTTTGAATTTGGTTTGAGTTCGCATAGTAGGTAAACCACTTTATCCTGAGACTTCATAATCAAGAGTGGTAGTCCAGGTCCAGTCTGCGACATCAAGTAGCGTAAACTTTTCCTCGATCACAAGCCATTCCTGGACCAGTGCTTTCTATCCAGTGTTCACAAACTGCTCTCAAAATTCATTACCTAGAAATAAATTACAGATAAGTGCACACCAACAAACTGTTGGCAAATTGCACTAGCATGACATACATGGACAGACAAGAGGTCATAGTTTATCACTGAGTTGAACAAGGTTAAAGTGAAAAACTTTTCATGCTTACCTGAAAGGAACCCTGGAAGATTCCAGAATATCCTGAAGAGCCTGTAATGAAAAAAGGTTAACACCAAGAATCAGATTTCTTGAATTACAATTAAGAATTCAACATTTGTTCTCATTAAGAAGTAACTAACTGAGAAAACTTCTCATCTGATAGTATCTTGGGGTGAAGTAATCTTTGAACAGGAACCGGTTTCTATTCAAATACTGTGTTAAAGAGTTAGGGTGAAAGTCAAATATACAAAATTGTTTCGTGCATCAGAAGTAAATCAATTCTCATTGGGAATATTGACACCATTTGCAGTTTAGCTGCCCCCAGCCCATGTCCCAACTGAGATGTAATTCCTCACTTTGGGAGAGTTACCCCGGGGCCGGGCTTTCCAAGGCAGAGAAGGTGACCCTCAATGGACAGGGGGTTACATATAACAGAGTCTCTCCCACCTCCAGCAGATGTAAAAGTGTTCAGGCTGGAAGCACTTATACAGGATGCTCCTACTGAGATTTTATAGAGTGAGTTTTCTTTAACCATAGTCAGTAGGCAAGAACTGGGGGATATCTGTAGCAATGTAATTGAAGAACTTTGATGCTCTTAAGTAAGATTAATTGCAGTTTAAAGACACTATCAGAAGCATGACAGTGGAACAAGTTTTCTGTAATTTTTGTTTTATTTTAAACAAAAAGAGGGATAAAACACATCAGTATTTTTATTAACTTTACTTTAAATCTACTTCATGATTTCCAGGGAATTGTCTTCTGACAATTTAAACTGGAGTTTTTTAGTTCATGTTGGAATAATCTAGTTTTATGAATACAAAACCTCAACACAAGAAGTGTGTGGGGGGGTTCCTATACTATCACAACATTGCCTGAAATGTTTATGCTTTCTGATCAAATGATGGATAATCTTAATGCTATTTTTTGGCAACAATAATTCAAAACAGTAGGAGAAACTGAAAAATAGGTACAATATAAAAGAAACAGCACAAGGCCTTTCATCCTTCCTCACATACATACACAATCCAGCTCTGCTAGAACTCTCTGGAACAAGCAGATGTTGAGAATTCAGAACTTCTTACGTTGCATTGCCATGTCATTCCATTATGCTGGACCTGATTTCGTTGACATTTTTTATGCTGTGCCTGAAACAAGGGAAACAAAAGATTATGAAGCAACCGTAGCAAAGTGAGGAAAGTGCACCGAATATAAAATACTTGCTTAATCAGATTTGGAGAACCTTTAGACATATCATTCAAGACTCAGGTAGCTGGTCACAAATGACTGAAAATTTAAACAAGAGTGCATGACAATTTAAGACTGTGTTAATAACTCCATTTTAACTGGATAAGTAGCGCAGCCCAGATCTGCACACTGCCCACCCACAAATTGGCCAGCTAAAAGATAGCCAGGTAAGTGACTTATCCAGCTATCTAATGGTTACTATTTTTCAGTGGACCACTAGATAACCGGATAAGTCCTACTTATCTGGCTATCCAGCGCTAAATGTGATTTCAATATCGGGCCCGATATAACTGGCAGAGGGAGAGGCAGCAAGAACTGAACTGAAGTGAGTAAAAATAGCTAAAGGAGAAGGGAGATTGCTTCCTGGATGTGATAGGGGAGACTGATCCTTTGGAAATATAAGCTTTGCTATATTATTATTATTATTTATTTGCTTTGTTGAATACAATATTTTATAGAAATAAATCAAAATGATGCACAAAAAGAATAAAAAATATATATTCCAAAACATTTTAAAATAAGTTAAAACAAATAGCAGTTTGAAAAAATAAAACTATGAAACAACTGAAAGAATTGTGTAGCATAAAAACATAACATAGTATTGTGGGAAATATGAGCTTTGCCAGCAAGCCATTTCATCAGGGTTTAAACATTAACTTCCCTTCTCCCTGACCTTTGCCTGAATAAAAGCATCACTTGTGCTTAAGTCTCTGCCTAGGAAAGGATACCTGACTGTCATGTATTTCTCTGGCTTATAATTATTCCTGATAGCCTGAAAGTAGGGCTGGGTGTTCCCTAGTCAGAGGCAGGACAAAAGTCAGGAGGTATAGATTTCAGCAGCCAATGAAATGATCCGTGCACACCCCCTGAGCCAAAGCCAATAGTGTAGGGATTCATCTGTTGCTATGGGGAAAGTAGCCAATCATGTAATGACACATCATCTGCCTTTGTATGAATGTACAATAAAAGAGAGCGCTGCATTGTGCTCAAGTCTCTTTTGACCTGCCTGTGATGAAAGTTGCCTGAAGTGTGTTCTATGCCTCCATATTCAACATTTGGTGAGCCCGCACGTGATGATAAACTCCATGCTTATTTTGGCTGGTCAAAGCTTAGGTACGTACCGTTCAACAGATTTGCAATCGTAATATTTTTAAAAAGTACTTTTTAGTAATTTTTAAGTATTTTTCAGCAAGTTTGTTCCCCACATTCGTTAGCATGGGCAGTGATTTGACTGTACAGCAAAGGCTACATGCCAGAGAGCTGCAGAAAATAATCAATAATCATTATTTCATCACCAGAAGAAAAATAGCGCAAATCAGCCTGGGGGACTTAGAAAAATTAATAAGTGAAATAGCTTGCCATTGCCCTTGGTATTCAATGGAGGCTGGAATTCTAAATATCCAGGACTGGATTTTAATTGGCAATTGTCTTCATACGGCTCCAAGGTCCCCAATCAGGCAGTTATTGTTATGGCAAAAATGTACAGAGGCCATAGAACACATAGGAGAAAAAAGTTCCAAGACAGCATTTTTAAACCATGTGCTTTTAGAAGCAGGCAGACTCAATCAGAATACCCTTCCCCCATCTTATGCTCAGTCTCCCTCAGAGACAGCAAATTCTTTGTATCAGCTCTCCATACCCACACCCAAGCCCATTCACACCTTCCCCACTTCTTTAGAAAAGCAGTCCTTGAGAACAATTGAGCCACAACCTGGCCTGGGTGGGGTGATTAGCATTGAACTTCAGCAGAAAGAAAACCTTACAGAAAAAGAATTATTAGGACTTCAAGCTGTGGCTTCCTCTGCGTCCACCTCAGAGAAAAGGCCCCAGGAAACTGAAAACACTGAGGTCAGAAAAACTAGCCTCACTCCATCTTGCCTGCAACCCCCTTCCCCCACCAACCACTCCCTGTACCCCCATTTGCCATTGCCTGAGACAGTCATTAATTCTGCATCATCAATTTGTCCAGGTAAATTACCATCTCAAACCACTGCTCCCGGTAACAATTTATGTGCCGCGGTCAGCATGGGATTTCACCTAGAACATGGAAATCTCACAAGAGAGGAATTATTGAAAGGGATTCAAGCCTCTCCTATTACAAAAGGGATTAAAGAGCTGGGTGTGGCAGCAATAGAGTTGAATGCCGTCCGGAATGCCATGAGCAGTGGCTATGCCCCCAGGTCTTCAAAGAAATCAGCGTATAAGACCTTGGGCCAGGCAGCTGCACTCCTGCGTTACAAGCAAAGAAAATATCAATATGAAAAAAATGATTTAATTAGACTCCTGCATTACAAGCAAAGAAAAAATCACTATGAAAAAAATGATTTAATGAGACAGTATAATGGCCTGTTACAAACCAGACTACACCTAGTGCTGGAGCAGACACAGCAAACTTGGAAAAAATGGTTTCTGTTAGTCTTTGAATTCAGTTACAAAAAATCTGCATACTTTGAGAGTATTTTCCCCCACAAAGTGAATGCAGAACCTTATGTTAAAACTGTACTGAAATTTGAACAATTGCTGTGTGAATTTCATGTGAAATGTTCACTTCT
Organism: Rhinatrema bivittatum; assembly: GCF_901001135.1. NCBI lineage: Eukaryota > Metazoa > Chordata > Amphibia > Gymnophiona > Rhinatrematidae > Rhinatrema > Rhinatrema bivittatum. The sequence continues at coordinate 247,276,519 of NC_042617.1, forward strand.
TGCAAAATTAATTTGGCTCACATTTAAAATGACTCCATTTCTCTGAGATTTAAGTTTATAGCAATTGTTTGAATTGCTAGCGTACAGAAATTATATTTTTACTGTGATTCTCCCTTTCAGGGCAAAAGTAAATTAAAATAGTATCTGTCTGCAAGGAATCAGCAAGTCCTTGCCAAGCCATTGTCTGTGGTTGATGTTATCTAAATTGTTAAACAATGCTATCTTTAAGTTCCTATTGACTGAAGGATTAATTCCTTGGGTGCAGTTCTTTTCTTTTGAGAAACACTGCTCCTCCCCCCCTTTACTGTCTTTCTGTTAACTCTTGCTTGCCACTCATGGGGGAGGGAGGGAGAACTTTTGAAAAGAAAAAAAACTGGACTTAGTACTGCAGTTTCTCTCTCTAGTTTCTATATGTTATAACTCAGCATTCCTGTACTAGCCCTTCCTCTCAATCTGTCTTTAATACTTTTAATACTTTCAAACATACTTTCAAACTTCTTTAATACTGAACTGAGGTTACTGACAAGGACATTTAATAGTAGTTACAGTCACTTTAGCGCGAACAGCGTGTTTAATTTCCTATTCTAATAATTATATGAAGAAATTCTATTCTGATATTCCACATTGAAAGTAAGCTCAGAGTATTATTGATTGCAACCTGGAACAATAGTTGCATTCTATAAAGGAATGATGGTGTCTCCACTAGGAGGCGCTATGTTATTCTACCAGTTATATTATATTATTGTTTTAATAATTCTGTTGTAAAATAGTTTTTATTTTTCAGACCTACAGACCTTCTGTATTAAGGACACTTCAGTTTTATTTTCTTTTTCACAAAATTTATACAGAATTCTGAACCTTAAAATTTTTACTGACAGAGGTTGCTACATCTAAAGCAATCCCTCCCAAACCTTTTCTTGCAAATCCAAATTGATTTTATTAAATTGAATCATAGAATTGATTTCTTCAAGGTTAAAAAAGTAAAAAGCTCGCTTTAATCCTTACCTTAGTAATTTTTTGCTGTATGCCAGTTTTTAATATTTTCCAGATTTACAGCCTTCCTGCCATGAGGAGATGTGAAGGTGAACACTTTGCAGTTTATTTTAACATTTTTCTAACACCTTTTGACTTTTGATTTTTGATCCTTGATCTAATTTTTGTTTTTGATAAATTTTTGATAAGATTTTTAGCTTAAATTATGTGTTATCTGTTGCCTGTCTTGATGCCAAGAAGACTATGAATGAACATTTGCAGGATGAATGAATGTGTCAGTTTTGTGTAAATGAATATTTGCAAGATGAATGAATATATGTCAGTCTTGTGTAACATATGTTTAATGTAATGTCTAATATACTTGTCATTTGATTCAGCTTACAGCAAATTACTTTTCTTTTAAACGATTAATTTACACTTATTGCTATTTTACTGAATGAAAATTGATCACTGCATAAAAACTTTCTTGATAATGGGGTTACCCTCTGTTCTGAAAACTGATAATGGCTCTATTTACTGCAGCCATTCCTTTGCATGAATTTTGTCAATAATTGAACATTAAATACTTATTTGGCATCCCCTACAACACCACAGGGCAAGCCATTGTGGAGAGAGCAAATCATACCCTTAAGAGCTCTTGAAAACAAAAACAAAAAGGAGGGATTGCCCCTGGACTTCCCCCTAAGAAGGACTGGCTGAACAAGAACAAAGGAGGGATTGCCCCTGGATCTTCCCCCTAAGAAGGACTGGCTGAACAAGAACAAAGTATTGTTTTAAATCACTTTAAATCATCCAAACATATCAAATTTAAGAACACAGCCATGAGTAATCATTATGGGACTAGGGTTAGTCACCCACAGCCATCAGTTTTGTATAGAATATTTAATGTCTGGTACGGTCCCGTCCCCTTATCGAAGGGACGAGGATATGTTTCTCTGCTTGCTTCCACAGGTATCAAGCCGTGGAAAGATGAAAAGGTGTCCAGGTCTACAGGACCCGATCCCAAACTTCTCCATGAGCCTCCACAGCCCTCAGAAGGACAGAGACCGGACTCCTTGTAAAAAGCAGCACCACATGACCTGGGGACAGATCAAGGCCCTATCCAACCAATCTGCACAACTCTTAGAACAGCAAGGCCTTGAGAAAACTCCAGAGAACTTATTAGCCGCTTTTTCTTGCCTGAATGCCAACTCATTAACAATTGTGTTCTGCACCCTCATCCTTTGCCTTATTTCTCCAGCTATGGCGATTTCAGAACAAGGACTCTGACAGGACAACATGTACATCCTCGATGCACAGAACTTTTCACACCTGTTGAATCAAACAGACTGTTGGATCTCTCTCTGCGGAGAACGACTGATGCATGCTGTACCATTTAACCTTACAGTATGGACTAATTATCCTTTACAGAGAGGTTTTCATTAACTCTCCAGTTAATAATACCATACTACACATTGGTAGCCATATGCAAGAGACTGCCGCTCTTTGTTGGGACTATGATACAGGGGATGGGAAAGGGAATTCAGGTGGGAAATATCCATATTGTAACTGAAACATTTGTATTAATCACTGAACACTTGCATAATTATACCACATATGTATGCAATTGGCAGATTTCAGGATGTGCAGTGGGAGACCCAAGCAAGTACAGAAAGTATAGAGGGGATGAAGGATTTACCTTTTGTAGTTATATAGCCCAAATGATAACCAATGACATGTCCACTAATCTGTTAGGAAACATATGGATGTTATGTAGGCGTAGAGCATATATGCACATTCCCCCCAAGATGGAGAGACAGATGCACTTTAGGCTACATCCTCCCCTCATACTATGCAATCAAAAATTTACCCAAAGCAAGGCTCCGTAACAAAAGGGAGGCGATAAATAATCCCATAGAAAAGTATACAGAAACTCAGATAGCTAGAAGCCTGTTTCCCCCAATGGGGACAGATATGAATTACAGAGACTTACACATCCTAGCTAACTGGACGACTGCCATATTTAATCAGACAGTCCATGTATTAAAACTACTTACAACAAAAGTCTCTCAGATTAGAGAAGTAGCATTACAGAACAGCTATACCTTAGAAACCATTTTAGCCTTAAAGGGTGGTGTTTGTGCATTAATTGGATCTCATTGCTGTGTGTACATATCAGACTATAAAGCAAACCTCACACATACCATAGAGCAGATAGAAACCATGGTTGCTGATGCACCACTTTCAGACAGAATACCAACTTCTCCATGGGATTGGCTATGGTCCTGGCTCCCTGATATTTCTGGTCTCAAAGGGGTGATTTCTATTATAATTACCATAATTGTCTTAATTATCTGCCTGTGATGCTGTATTCAGTGCATACCCAACCCTCATATCCATACTGAAACCTTGCTCTCAGCCCAGATACAAAGATGTCTTGTATGCTGCTTAATAGGGAATCTTGCGCCCTGCAGCGTTGGCACACCACGCTGCACCAGCTCTGGGTGATATGGAGATTCAGGAGCTCATCGGTGGCTGGCACACCATGCCGAATCAGCTTTCTTCTCTCCATAATCCCCCTTCCCCTATTTCCAGCCCATACCAAGACATAACAGATTTCAGTAAGGGTCTAAAGCTTTACTGAGCTGCCTAAACAAAAACAGAAAGGGTGAGATGTGGGAAATATGAGCTTTGCCAGCAAGCCATTTCATCAGGGTTTAAACATTAACTTCCCTTCTCCCTGACCTTTGCCTGAATAAAAGCATCACTTGTGCTTAAGTCTCTGCCTAGGAAAGGATACCTGACTGTCATGTATTTCTCTGGCTTATAATTATTCCTGATAGCCTGAAAGTAGGGCTGGGTGTTCCCTAGTCAGAGGCAGGACAAAAGTCAGGAGGTATAGATTTCAGCAGCCAATGAAATGATCCGTGCACACCCCCTGAGCCAAAGCCAATAGTGTAGGGACTCGTCTGTTGCTATGGGGAAAGTAGCCAATCATGTAATGACACATCATCTGCCTTTGTATGAATGTACAATAAAAGAGAGCGCTGCATTGTGCTCAAGTCTCTTTTGACCTGCCTGCGATGAAAGCTGCCTGAAGTGTGTTCTATGCCTCCATATTCAACAAGTATAAAACTAAACAAATTAAGATAATATAAAAAATTCAAAGTGACATTAAATAAAATTGTTAAATTTCTAAGGCTTTAACAAAGAAATATGTTTTTAAAGCTTTCTGAATTTGAGATAGTTTTTCTCTAGTCAAATGTTCAAAGGTAGACAATTCTATAAATTGGAAGCCAGAGCAAGGTAAGAAACTAGTTTCTCTGGTAAATTCTAACATAATCTCTTGGAGAGGGAAAGCAAATAATTCTTGTCTCAGGATATGGACAATGTTATGTGACAAAGATGGGCGATAGATGATGTGGGCAATATATATCTATCTATATTAATGTAGGTATGCTCTTCTGTATTATCTGACTTTACTTATTCTGTGTTCTGTCCTATTATTGCTTCAATAAGCCTATCAGAAATACCGGGAACCGTAATGTACTGAGTCAAAGTGTGTGTGTGGGGGGGGGGGGGGGGGGGGGGAGATTGAATAAGCTCCTGGGTTCAGGTCCCCAGGTATAATCCAAGTAATTGTGGGGGTGTGTTTACATCAGGTAAGCTCCCAAGGTATAGTCCTGCTGCAAAGCAGGCAAAAGCCCCTTGGATAAAACTCATAGTTTGTGCAGTCAGAACTCAGAACAAGGAGGTGCAGGGGAGAGATGATACAAACCTTCAGATACCTGACAATTATTAATATGCATGAATTTTAAACCTTTTCTGTTGGAAAGGAGTTTCATTATGTATAGGGAATTACAAAATGAAACTCCAGGGGATACAACTCAGAACAAGGAACAGGAAATATTTCTTCACAGAGAGGCAACAAAGGGAAGCAGTAAAAGGAGTTTTCTCTGAGGAGGAGGGGTTACTAGTGGTGTGCCTCAGGGACTGGCCCTTAGACCGGTTCTTTTCAACATTTTTGTAAGCGACATAACCTGTGCACAGCCACAGGTTAGGAAAATGGACGCTCATTAATTGAGCATCCCTTTTCCTAACCTGACCGCCAACACATTTAAAAAAAAAAATGTTCTCCTCCTTTTGTTCCTCCAACTTAATATCGCCATGATATTAAGTCGGAGGCAGTACAGAAAAGTAGTATTTTCTGCTTTTCTGTACACTTTTTGAGCTGCTTAAAAATTAATGCCTGTGTTGTGAAAGTCTGCTGAACGGGACCGCAACCAGACTCCCCCACCTACTGGCATGGCCGACTCCACCTCCTCGGACCCGGGAACCTTGTTTCAGCCAGCGGTTACAGCTGGCGAGCCGCACCGCGGCCTTCCTCCCGGGCCGCCGTGCTGGTGCTGTGTGCAGGATGGCATGCCGGCGGCTCCTGCTCTGGCCTTCCTCCTGACCCCCGGCTTCCCAGGCGCGCACGCGCACCACCTGACCCCATGGCTAGAGGGCGCGCAACATAAGTTTACTGTGTTCACTGACCATAAGAACTTGGAACATTTGAGCCATGCCCAGCGTCTCAACGCCCGTCAGACCTGATGGGCCCTGTTCTTTTCCAGGTTCAATTTTGAGCTTCGTTACTGTCCAGCTGGAAAAAACCTCTAGGCAGATGCCCTATCATGCTCTTTCGAGCCTTAAGATACCCCGGAAGAACCCGGTCACATAATATACCCAGCTTGTATTTGTCTGTCTGCTACTCATCCAGTCCCTGCTGGGAAGACTGTCGTGCTCCGATGACTCCGAGAAAGAGTCCTCCGCTGGGTGCATGATTCTCAGTTTGCTGGTCATCCAGGGTGAGCACGAACCTTGGCGCTGCTCCAGCGGTTCTTCTGGTGGCCTACTATGGTCTCTGATGCTAAAGCATATGTTGAATCCTGTAACACATATGCACAGCAAAAGCCCCCGGTCGGTCAACTGTGGGGTCTTCTGCAACCACTTCCAGTTCCCGAGGAACCGTGGACCCACCTGTCTACGGATTTCATCGTGAACTTGCCTCCATCTAAGGGTCATACCGTTATATGGGTAACCATAGACCGATTTTCAAAAATGGCCCATTTCATCCCTCTACTGGGTCTACCATCTGCTCCAGAACTGGCACGCCTATTCTTCCGTCACATCTTCAGATTGCATGACTTACCAAAGGACATTGTCTCTGATAGAGGTCCACAGTTTGTTGCTAGATATTGGCGCGCTCTTTGTCGAAAGTTCGGTATTAACATCAGTTTAACAACTGCTTATCATCCCCAGCCAATGGACAAGCCGAGCAAATGAACTGCTCTTTTAAAGGCCTTCTTGCACGCTTACATCAATGACCGCCAAGACAATTGGTTGGAACTTCTCCCTTGGGCGGAGTTTTCTCACAACTCCCACATTACCACTGCTACAGGCATGTCACTGTTTTCCATCATCTATGGAAAGCAACCACGACCACCATTGCCCATACCTTTGTCAGTACCATCCCCTGCAGTGCAGGCTACTGCAGATGCCCTCAAGGCTTTATGGGAACAGATGAATCTTCGCTTACATCAAACTGTTTCCCAGGCCAAGAGAATTGCTGACAGTCACCGACGCTCGGCTCCTGAATTCTTTCCTGGCCAGAAAGTCTGGTTAAGTACTTGGTATATCCGACTCAGAATAACTTCTCAAAGGTTCGTTCCAAGGTACATTGGACTTTTATGGTCACCCGACGCATTGGACCAGTTACATATCAGCTTCGGCTGTCTCCTACGCTGGGAATACATAATACGTTTCATGTATCTCTTTTAAAACCTGTGGTCATGTCCTGGCCTTCCCGAAACGACCAAAAGAAAAGAGGATTAATGGACACCAGGAGTTCTTTATTGAGCAAAGAACTCCTGGTGTTCATTGATCCTCTTTTCCTTTGGTCGCTACTGCAATATTAGATCAATTTCCGGTTTGTTATTTTGGAACTGGCCTTCCCAAAAGGCTCCTGAACCACCTCCATTGGTGGCTGAGACTGATACGACTTACAAGGTACATGAAGTCCTCGACGTCCACCGTAGGGCCACTGGTGGGAATACCTCCTTTCTTGGGAGAGTTATGGACCCAAAGAAAATTCTTGGGAGCCAGCTCAGAACATCCTGGACAAAACCCTCCTCCTGAACTTTCATCGTGCCCATCCGGGCAAACCCTGATCTCCAAGAGGGGGCATAAAGGGGGGGGTTCTGTTATGCATGGTGTCCACAGCAGACCCGCGGCACGGCCCCCTCACCTTTCTACAGGGACTCCAGCTTCTGGTTCCTCCTCGCTGGCGGTGGTTGGCCATCAACTCCGTCCTCGGGGCTCCCCCAGTGCCTCCGGCCCTGCCACAGTCTGGGGCATTCCCGGTCCTGCTATCACTTCTCATCGGGCCTCTCCATGTGGCCTGCGGAGAGACGCTGCTACTCGAGCCGTGTGCACCATTGATCCTTAAGTAGGGACCGTGGCAAAAACCTAGCTGCAGCTCCGGATGATGACATCAACTCAGCCACAGTATTTAAGCTCAGGCTCCACTCCCTAGCATTGCCTTTTCATCAGGTCTCCTCATTATTCGAGTACTCGTTGCCTTCCAGAGATTCATCTCATCCTGCATTCCTGTTCCTCATTGTTCCTGTTTCCTGTCTCCTGTCTCCTCGTTCCTACCTTGCATCATTCCTCAGATTGACTACACGGACTTTGACTTTGCTTCACCTGGCTTTGCCATTGACTCCAGACCCAGACCCCTGCTTCGCCTGACTACACTATTGCCTACCTCCAGATCCAGACTTCTGCTTCGCCTGACTACGCTCTTGACTATCTCTGTGATCAAACCTCTGCCTTGCCTGACTACGCTCTTGACTATCTCCGTGATCATACCTCTGCCTTGCCTGACTACCCTTTTGACTATCTCCATGATCAGACCTCAGCCTTGCTTGCCACTGCCTTCGGATTGCCGCCAGCCTTGACTCAAGCCTGCCCTTGGACGCCTCTTCAGCTTACTCTCTGGATGTGGTTTCTTCAGGTTTCAACCTGCTTTTGCTCGAGCGCCCCCTATCTGCCTCCATTCCATTGGTGCCCAAGTTTCCAGCACATTATCCAGTCCAGAGTAAGACTGTACCATTTCTCACCTGCTGTCTCTGGGCTGAACCAACTCTTACTTCGACTACACACAGAGGTCTACCTATGTCCTGCCGGCCCCGGCACCAAAGGCTCAGCCCGCGGGGAACGAGGGCTGGTATAGGTGAAGCTCAAGTAGACTCTGTCTATCAGCCCACTCCGACTGCCTACGGTGGGTACCTATAAGTCCTTACTACGGGTTGCATCAACCCCACCTCGGCCCAAGGGTCCACCTCAGATGCAACACCTTTCCCACTGCTGGCCCTTTAAAAAGGGCAAGGTCGGGTGCACTTGTGCCTTAGAAGAGCCTGGGGATGTTGCAGGATTGGAGGCTGACTGAGTGTGGCGGCCTGCTGTGCAAGCATTGAAGATCCACGTCGGCGATCTCAGAAATGGCAGGGGTGACTGGAATACGGCGGCCTGTCATGTCTGTCTTCAGGGGCTTCCCCCAGAGTCTGCCTGCAACTGGATCGGCTCAGGGTCAGAAGTTAGAGTGGTGGTCCATGGGCCTATCTCATGGACCACCGAACGCAACAATTATTATGGGCCTTGCCCCTTGGGAACATATATTGCCTTCTTTGAATATTTTACATTGGCTTCCAGTGTCCTTTTGGGCACAGTTTAAAGTGCTTTTGTTAGTTTTTAAGTTTTACATGATTTGGGTCCAGTATGCATGAAGGAAAGACTAAATCTTTATAAGTCTATGAGGAATCTAAGATCGTCACAGGATATTTGCCTGATTTTGCCTTCCTCTAAGAAGGCCAAGCCACATTCTAGTTATGGGAGAGCCTTCAATTTCGCAGGCCCCAAATGTTAGCATGTCTTTCCAAATGAAGTTAAGGCCCTTGATCAAATATGTTTTAGAAAGGCAGTAAAAAGATATTTATTTTGAACTGCTTTTTGATATTTTTCACGACCTGCTTTGCTGAGGATTGCATCTGGGCAGGGACTTACCTTAGAAAGGGCCAGACAGTCCAAAGCTGATATTTTCTGCCTTGAGCATCCACCATTTCCCACAGATTGGGCTCTTGGGTGCAGACAAAGGCTGAAAACCAGAAACTCAACAGGATCCAGAATCTGAGCCAAGGACCATGAACAGAGCAGGAGACAGGATGCATCAGGAACCAGGAACATACAGGTAAAAGGCCAGGCAACAGCAGGATCACAGAACGAACTTTCGGGCCGATACAGTAAGGAGCGGTAGGAAGAGCTGCGTTAGTGCCGGGCGCACCCGCGTTTGCCGCACGCACAGTCCGGCACACCTACCGCTCGATACTGTATTAAAATGGCATGCAAATGCAAGCCGCGTCCGTGAAGCGTTAGGCCTGCGCAATCCATTTTACTGTATAGAGCGCTATACAGCGCCTATACAGTAACCTGGGTGCGCTGGTACCTGTCATTTCAAATGACATTTGAAATGACAGGTACCAGGAAGTGGACGGTTCTCCTACGCTCGGGATTGCCAGTCCTCTCTACCCTCCTCCCAAAGCAACGAAAAGCGAAAAAGGAGAAAAGCGAAACGACATGTGAAATGTAACTTACTTTTCTTGCAGTCCTCCTCCGGAGACGCACCGCGGCTCCCCTGCCTCCTGGGGGCAGCCGGCAGCGAAAGCGGCCCCACCGTCGAAGATGGATGCCTGCACGGGCCCTCTGACACGATCGGGGCGCGCGTTACTGTATGGGAGGGAATAGCTAATCCGATCATTTACATCTCATATACATGCCGCGGGTGGAAGGGGTTACCCGTTGATTTAAAAAGGCGGTAAGGATGGGTTAAAAGGGTTAGTGAATCACGGGTTGGACTAACGCGGCCAAATTGTGAGTAGAAAGCGGGTTAGAAGCAGGGTAACCGCGGCCGCACTTTACTGTATTGACCTGTTTGTGAGGTTTATTGAACCAGTAAAGATGTGTCAACCTAAGTTTTCCTTTTTCCAGCCATTAATCGCTGTCACATCTAATGCTGGTCCAATAGGGAGCCTCCAGTGGTGGGTCTCCCTGCTGTTTAATTTCATGGGAGCCAATATTCAGCTGCAGAGTGGCTAGTTAAGTTAGCCAGATACAGCCCAACAGCGTGACCAGTGTTAGTTGCATAAGTTAAGTGGCTAGCCACTTAACTTATGTGACTAACTCTGCTCCTCCCGCCCGCTCTTGATTTACACAGTTATCTGTCTAAATGGCTTTTGAATATTGACCTCTTTGTTCCTACAGGATTCTTGCTGGGTCAAAGAGCCTGTGGCTGCCAGGCTGGTGCTTCCATTAGGCAGACTAGATGGTCACCTAGAGTGTCAACATTTTTGGGGTCGCAAAATCCTGCCAGCGTGAGCCCCAAAGTGTGCTATTTCAGAGGCAATACCACAAAAAAAAGGGAGTACTGTGCATTAGCTTCTACTACTGGTAGAAGGGGGAGTTGTGCTGGACCTGCCAACAGTAGGTAAATTAGGGGAGAGGGGTGCAGGACTGAAGTTTTGCCTAGGGATCTAAATACTCTTGCACCAGCCCTGGTGACTCCACTGCAAAATCCCCTGGCCTTAAAAAACTTGAGGTAAGTTGCTTGCTGGAATACCTTTTAAGCTAAGCAGGGCTTTCTGTTTGATCCTGTATGTTTTGGAAGCAATTAAATTACAAGGAATATTTCCAAAGCAAACTAAGGGCTTTACTTTCCCCTTTGTTGAATATGGCTGCAATTTGTATGAGGGTAGCTATATGGACAGTCCAATATACTAGTTCTATATTTTATCAATAATCCCTTTGAATGCATGTTTATTTTATTTCTATTTTACATTTATGTTCAGTATTATCTTTGAGGTCCATATTCAAAAGCATTTAGCCAAATAACTCAAGTTATCTAACTAAATAAGTTAGCCAGCTAGAATTCAGCCGGCTAAGGCCTAGATTCATCAAATTGCTATGTGGTCTTCACAGGAGACGTTCCACTATCACAGGGAGTTGTCACTGCGATATTTGGGCCCTGCTCCCAAAAACACACCACGGCTCCAGGGCACATTCTTTTGTAACACGGTGACACAAAAGAAAGCGGCGCGTGGCCCTTTAATGCAATAGTGGCCCCAATCTCACCGGACCACCATCATCTTAAAGGGCTGCTGGCCACCCAAAAATTACCTGCGGCCAAATGGGGAGATTGAGTGAAAGTCATTGCTGACCTCCGTTTCAACCCAGGGCTGCTGCAACCAATAGCCCCGACTCCCCCAAAATGCAAATAAAGTTAAAAGTATGCACGTGATGGTGGCTCCCTGCCCCCTAATACACAATCGCCCCTCCCCCCTGACCCCCCAATTGAATCACCTAAAATCCCCCTCCTCCCTCATCCCCCAGTTATATCATCCATGTGACCTGAGTATGATCCTCAGATCTTACCCCAGTCACATGACAGATAAGGTGTGAGGGTGCACTTGTCCCCGTCACAGGATCGTGAAGAAGGTAAGAATATGTCTGGAGGGGGGGGCTGGGGGGAGGGGGGCTATGACTCTCAGAGGGTCAGGGGAGAGAGGGGATCTTGAGTGATGCCTGCGGGCCTTCTGAACTGCTGCCTTCAGGCCACTGTGTCCTTTGTTCTCTTCCGTCTTGTCCTTGTCTTATCCTGTCCTGGCCTTGGCTGTCTTGTCTAGTCTTGTCCTACCATGCCTAATCCTGTCTCTGCTATCTATTCCCTGAATTGCCAGTGTCTTGCCTTGTCCCAGTCTGCCCAGCCTGGATCAAATAGCTGTCCTAAAGTTAGCTGGTTAAGGTTAGCCAGCTAACTTTAAGATAGCCAACTATATTCAATAGTGTGCCTATAGTTTTAAATATATCTCCATAATTAGGTAGATAAGTTTATTCAGTTAACTTTGCTATCTGGACTTGACTGAATATGGACCTGTTTGTGTCTTATGTTTTTGCTTATTGATGTTTTATGTTTTTGTTTACAATGTAACTTGCCTTGAGCATTCATGGCTAATAATAGCATTTGTATTTTTATTTTTTCTGTGAACTTTTAATTTAAAAGGTTAATACATTAATACTAATGTTTTTTAGGATCGCAGTAGGGCATTGGGTTTGTGGACAAATTGAATCTTTCATTTTAGATGTTCACCAAAGCATACCAACTCACCCAATGAACAAAACAACGCCAACCCCCTCCGGTCTAATCTGAAGAAAAATTGAAACTCAACACAAATATGTATTATAACAAAGAATTGAAAAGTGAAAAAAAACTGAACAGCAACTAACTTGTATATGATATCGCTATGTTAACAATCTTTTAAACCTTTTTGAAAATCTTGTTATCCTCCTTAACCTTGTAAACCTTTGTATTTTTGTAAACCATTATGATGGCGAAACCGAATGACGGTATATAAAACTCGATAAATAAAATAAAATAAATAAATAAATTATTAGTTGTGCAGGAGTGAAAGTGTCCCATACAGCTGTAGACTGAGCATTTTGAGACTCATTGGGAATAGGGAGTTGTAAAAAGCTATCGTATAATTTTCTGGCTTTGTCAATAAAAAAGGTGGCTAATTGATCACAATATTCAACATTGGAGGGGAGTGTATTTGAGATATGAGTTGTTAATAAGGTTTGACTATGGAGATTAGCTGAGCCTAGTTGATATTAGTTGATATTAGTAGATTGAATTTTACAGGAGTAGAAAGCTTTTTCACTGCATTCATAAGGTTCAAAACTGCCCATCTTTAAGTGAGAATGCGATTAAGAGAAAGGAAGTTAAAAAGCCCAGCATTACATTCAAGGTGATTCAATGGAATTACAGGGTAAGCTGTGAGAAAGGCAGCACTGAATCTGAGAAGAACTTGGACGCAGTAAAAACCATGAGCAGCAGTGAGGAAGTCATTAATTACTCACACAAGAGCTGCCTCTATATTGTATACTGTGCAGAAGCCAGATTAAAAGCAGTCATAGCTATTTTTATCAAGTAACATATTTCTCTTTGGCATGATTTCCTGGAATTATGGAGAAATGTGTAATAGGTCACTGCCAGTTAATTCTTGTGGATTTTTATGTGTGATATTGCAGTGCGAAACCTAATTGCAATCAATGGGCTACATTTTCAAAGGAGTTTCACACATAAGTATCATGTATGCACGGACATGCTATTTTATAAACAGAGAATAAGCACATGTTTTTCATTTTGGGGTAGATTTTCAAAAACGAGCACGTGCGTCCACGTGCATGTGCGGTTCCTGGCGCACGCACATGGACATAACATGCGCACATTGCCGCGTGCATATTATAAAATACAATTTCCACATATACAAGCACGCCCGATTTTAATATCAGTGCACGCATGTGCGGACGGGTGTCAAGAGCGCAATGGGGGGGATTTAAAAAAAAAAAATACGCACGCCAACGGAAGTAGGCCTTTCTCAGTTCCCTCCCAGTCCACTCCAATTCTCCTCCTCCTCGCTACTGGCTGCACAGGGCTTTCCTTTTTTGGTTTTCAGGACACAGTTGATTCTAGCTGGGCGATGCTCCTCTTCCTGCCTCACTGCTCTTCTTTCAGTTGGTGAACACTGAGATTGTGCTGCTTTCCCTACGCTGCTGACATCACCTCTAGCTGCTGAATTCAACAATGGCCTACTATGTCAGGCCGTTGTTGATAATGCCGTTGTTGATAATGTCGGTATATATAATGTCGGTATATAAATGTCGGTATATAAAGAACCTCAAATAAATAAATAAATAATATCATTGCAAGGTACCACTGGGCCAGAGATAATGGGGAAAATTGAAGAGGTGGAGGGCCAGAAAAAATTGATCATGGACTGATCATTCACTGCTTGTTTACAGTCACTGCTCAGTGGGATAAGGTCCACTGGCAGCCTCTCGGGCCTCTTCTTGTACCCTCCCCACAGAACTCCGAGCCCTTAAACATCGAGTGAAAATTGGAAAGAAAATGGTGCAAAACAGTCCTTGAAGAGGATAGAATCAAATGCAAACTACCATGACAACATACCACAAAGCCATAACTAAGATGAAAAAAACAACCCATATTTACATAAGAACATAAGAACATGCCATACTGGGTCAGCCCAATGGACAATCAAGCCCAGCATCCTGTTTCCAACAGTGGCAAATCCAGGCCATAAGAACCTGGCAAGTACCCAAAAACTAAGTCTATTCCATGTTACTGTTGCTAGTAATAGCAGTGGCTATTTTCTAAGTCAACTTAATTAATAGCAGGTAATGGACTTCTCCTCCAAGAACTTATCCAATCCTTTTTTAAACACAGCTATACTATCTGCACTAACCACATCCTCTGGCAACAAATTCCAGAGCTTAATTGTACGTTGAGTGAAAAAGAACTTTCTCTGATTAGTTTTAGATGTGCCACATGCTAACTTCAAGGAGTGCCACCTACTCTTTCTATTGTCTGAAAGAGTAAGTAACCGATTCACATTTACCCGTTCTAGACCTTTCATGATTTTAAACACCTCTATCATATCCCCCCTCAGCCGTCTCTTCTCCAAGCTGAAAAGTCCTAACCTCTTTAGTTTTTCCTCATAGGGGAGCTGTTCCATCCTCTTTATCATTTTGGTCGCCCTTCTCTGTACCTTCTCCATCACAATTATATCTTTTTTGAGATTCGGTGACCAGAATTTACACAGTATTCAAGGTGCGGTCTCATCATGGAGCGATACAGAGGCATTCTAATAATTCCCAACATTCTGTTTGCTTTTTTGTCTGCTGCAGCACACTGAACCAACGGTTTCAATGTGTTATCCACTATGACGCCTAGATCTCTTTCTTGGGTGGTAGCACCTAATATGGAACCTAACATTGTGTAACTGTAGCATGGGTTATTTTTCCGTATATGCATCACCTTGCACTTATCCACATTAAATTTCATCTGCCATTTCGATGCCCAATTTTCCAGTCTCACAAGGTCTTCCTGCAATTTATCACAATCTGCTTGTGATTTAACTACTCTGAACAACTTTGTATCAACTGCAAATTTGATTACCTCGTCCAGATCATTTATAAATATATTGAAAAGTAAGGGTCCCAATACAGATCCCTGAGGCACTCCACTGCCCACTCCCTTCCACTGAGAAAATTGTTCATTTAATCCTACTCTCTGTTTCCTGTCTTTTAGCCAGTTTGTAATCCACGAAAGGACATTGACACCTATCCCATGACTTTTTACTTTTCCTAGAAGCCTTTCCTGAGGAACTTTGTCAAACATCTTCTGAAAATTCAAGAACACTACATCTACCGGTTCACCTTTATCTACATGTTTATTAACTCCTTCAAAAAGTGAATCAGATTTGTGAGGCAAGACTTGCCTTGGTAAAGCCATGCTGACTTTGTTCCATTAAACCATGTCTTTCTATATGTTCTGTGATTTTGATGTTTAGAACACTTTCCACTATTTTTCCTGGCACTGAAGTCAGGCTAACCGGTCTGTAGTTTCCCGGATCACCCCTGGAGCCCTTTTTAAATATTGGGGTTACATTAGCTATCCTCCAGTCTTCAGGTACAATGGATGATTTTAATGATAGGTTACAAATTTTTACTAATAGGTCTGAAATTTAATTTTTTAGTTCCTTCAGAACCCTGGGGTGTATACCATCCGGTCCAGGTGATTTACTACTCTTCAGTTTGTCAATCAGGCCTACCACATCTTCTAGGTTCACCGTGATTTGGTTCAGTCCATCTAAATCATTACCCATCTGAACCTCTCTCTCTCTCTCTCTCTCACTCTCTCTCTCTCTCTATATATATATATACATATGTATAACAAACATTTCTAAATATTATATCTGACACAGTTCAAATGCTACCTGTTATGAGCATTTTTCTGCATATCCTCCCTTGACATTTCCTTCCTCTCTGCCTTTTACTATGGAACCAATATGGCCTCCAGTACTTTGCCTGCTTTCACTGTGATCCTTTACCTTAAGAGTTAAATTTTCAGTAACATGTCTAACTGCAAAATTACACATAGAATTTCAAACACTCACAAAACAGCCCAGTTTTTAAAGCCAAGATATGTGTATGAGTTGAGTTTGAATGTCAGATTGTGATGCAGCTAAACATACACGTGTAATTTTACCCGTTGCAAAATGAGGCATAAAAGTTATGCACATACGCCTGAATTTTCAAACGCCGGTGCGCATAAAATCCAGGAGATATGTTTGTGGCCCTGCCACGGGCATATCTGCCAGTACGTGCAGAAGTGCTGGCAGATCAAAAAGGTGAAGGTCGGGGGCGGGATATGGGTGGACTGGGGGAGGCGAGGGCTGGCCAGGACAGTGCCATTAGACTCTGTCTCTGGGAAGTGCACCAGTAACCGGCCGGCATGCTGAAGTTATTTCTGCTCCGAAAAAATTGTGGATAGTTAGGATTAATTTAGGGGTTGGGGAGGAGAGGGGAAAAGGGAGGAAGGATAGGTAGGGGTATAGGAAAATTCCCTCCCAGTCCGCTCCTTAATTGGAGTGGACTGGGAGGGAACTGGGCAAAGGCCCGATCGCATCGCCACACATACTTTACAAAATTCCCCCCCCGCATGCGCGATTCGCGATCCACCTGCACATGCATGCGCCGATATTAAAATCGGGCACACATGTGCACGTGGGAATTGTATTTTATATCATGCACCCGCCGACGCGCTCATGTTATAAAATTGGCACGTCCATGTGCGTGCAGCTAGGAACCGTGCGTTCCTTTTAAAATCAACTCCATAGAGAGGATGACATGGTCATGCATAACTTTTGAAAATTCAAGTAACATGCATGTGAACAAGAACATAAGAAATTGCCATACTGGGTCAGACCAAGGCTCCATCAAGCCCAGCATCCTGTTTCCAACAGTGGCCAAACCAGGCACCTACCCAAAAACTAAATATATCCCACGCTACTGATGCTAGTAATAGCAGTGGCTATTTTCTAAGTCAACTTGATTAATAGCAGGTAATAGACTTCTCCTCCTTAAACAAACACACTAACTTGTTTATTAGCTGCTTTACTGACTATTTTAAAAAAACCCAAACTCTATTTAAAAAACAAACACTAACTTCTGTTTATAAGGTGTCTTACTGACTCTTTAAAATACAAACACACTAATTAATATACCCCAATAGTTTACTTCTCCCCAAAACTTGTAAAATATTTCCAAAGCAGAACTTACTGATTCCTTTCAGCCACCAACAAGGTGATTCTTTTCTCTCAGTGCGCCCAACATCCCCTGAAGAGTCCCTCAAAATGTCTCCTTTTTATGTGACCAAATGAATGCTTGCCATGAACCTTTGTGTATTTATGTAGGGGGTTCCACTGACACATATACAGCCAACGTATAAGCAGTGTGTAACACCTTATTTTTACTAAGCTTTAAAAAGAACGTACTCCTAAATGAGTCAAGGATAGTAGAGTAACCTCTTATGGCCAAGAAAGCAGGAAGTCAGAATTTTAAAGATGCCTTTTGGCTAGATACCAACTGTTGCTGTAAGAACAGCGTTTGACTCGAGTCCTGCCAAAAGTCTGTGATTACTGCTTTCATCCTCGCTCCAAGCTGTGATGTGCTAGAAGTGCAAAAGCCTGAGCCAAGAATTCAGTCCAGATTTCCTGCTTGGCAGAATGGGTTATTTGGATCATTGAACTGTTCCTTTCTTATAACTTTTGTCTTTTACTTTATTGTAAATGCTTAATTTAAAAAGTACAGAAATTCTCTATCTAATGGGCATGCATGATTACATGATTTCTGCCAGAAGAGGGCATTCGAAGACCCCTGTGGGAAGTTTCCATCTCTTCTCCAGGATAAAGAAGATGGGTGAGAGAGAGAGAGAGAGAGAGAGAGAGAGAGAGAGAGAGAGATCTTTCCCAGGAGAAGAGAGGGAAAGAACTGAAAGCTCTCTGGTAAGGAAGAATGCCCAAAGAGTCTAGGGGATTTTCCACCATTAGGCAAGGCATCCTATTTACTAGAATGTTCTCGAAAAATGTGTCATAAATAAATGATGATGATAATAAGCTGATGGATTCTTTTGCAAAGGGAAGCTTGTATTTGAAGGCCCTACTGTTGTGGACTTGTGCATTCTATTTTAGACTCTTCTCAAATAAGACATACTCCCACTGGTTAATGTTTCCAAAACTGTTCTTTTTATTTGAACGACTGAGGCCAATGTACTATGCCGAGTAAAACTTTGAAAACTCATTTTCACACACAAGACTGGGAAATAGTATTATTTGCAATAACGTGTACTTTTTCCCATTTTAGCATGTGAAGAGTTGTTTTTATTTTTTGCAAAACTGTGCATGCTGTATTTTATGGGGTTCAGTTGCATGTGTACAAAAATAGCACATGAAAAAAATGCAATAGTGCACACAACAAACATTTTAGTACATGAGCTTCCTTGATTGGAGGCACATGCAGGGATACTTGCAAAACAGGAAACTTAGAATATCTCAGTAGAGACTTTATGGTTAAATCTACTCCAGTTCCAGAAAATCCAGCTCCTGTATCCATGGATCCAGTTCCTGCACTGATGACTCTGGCTCAGTTGCTGCAGCTCCACTCCAGGCCATTCCAGCCCCAGCTGTTCCAGCAATTCTAACTCTGTTCCTAGCTACTCCAGTCCCAGTGGCTTCAGGTCCAACCTGGAGAGTACAGTTCCAGAGATTCCAGATACCACACTGGAGAGCCAGGTCCCAGAGACTTCAGATTCTGCACCAGAGAATAACATTTCCATCTGACCCCAGGTCAATTGAACAGGCTGATTCAGACCTAGTTTTGCCCCACTGCATGCAAAGATTTGTGGTTTTGATTTTGTTAGGGAAATCAATGGGACAATCAGAACTACAAATTCATGCATGCAATGGGGCAAAGCTAGGTCTGTAATATTTTTCAGGCATTTCAGAATGGTTTATATTCAGAAACTGTAGGTATTTCCCTATTCCCAGAGGACTTACAATCTAAATTTGTACTTGAGGCAATGGAGGGTACATGACTTGCCCAAGGTCACAAGGAGCAGCCTCTTCGATTGACCTGGAGTCAGTTGGCAACTTTTCTAGCATCCAGGCCTAGAGATTCCAGATTCCACGTGGGTAATCCAGTTTTAGTCATCTCTCTGATTCCAGTTCCAGCTCACGTCATATTTGTGCCTCC
The DNA here is from genome assembly GCF_901001135.1 of Rhinatrema bivittatum. Taxonomy (NCBI): domain Eukaryota; kingdom Metazoa; phylum Chordata; class Amphibia; order Gymnophiona; family Rhinatrematidae; genus Rhinatrema; species Rhinatrema bivittatum. The sequence goes on from NC_042617.1 coordinate 247,295,758, forward strand.
AGGTCCAGTTCCAGGTATCTCAGAGGCAGCTGCTTTTGAGACTTGGATTGTAGCTGCCACTGTCTTTCAGCCAGCTATGTTTGAGTCCAACTCTAACCTCCCTGAGGTGGGTATGGGATCCTGGGGGTCCCTGGCACTATCTGGAGTCCACTCTTTTAGAGGACATGTTGGGTAGCTCTTTCTCATTCTCAAAGAGCCTCAGTGGGCCCTCTTGGACTATCTGACTAGTCCTCTCAGCTCTATGTCCTGCTGTCTAGATACTCTGGTTAGTCCTTCCAGCTCTATGGTTTATACTGCCTGCTCATGGCCAACTTGTTGTTCTTTGGGTTTAGTTATGTTGGAGCCTCACAATCTGCACCTTGCCAGAGCTTGGTCCTAGTCTGGGTCTTCATGGTCCTTATGTTTGGTCCTAGTTTTGGCCTTACACTCAGGTCTTTTTGTTCACAGTTTATAGTCTATGTTTGAAACTATTCAGGGCCTATGTTTCTTAACTGTGTTTTGTCTTAGATTGCTTCTTGTATCCTGTGTTCCTGTCTGGTCCTAGTTTGCCTCATGTTCATTGTGTTCCTGCAATGATCCAACACTGCTTCAGTGAGTGCCTTCCTGTCTCCTGATTCTAAAGTGGTACCACCCATCACTTGTGGGTGCCTTCATGTTCCCAGGTTTGAGTTTGTCCTTGTCTCTGTGTGTCTTGTGTTACCTGTTACTGTCTTAGTCCTGCAAGCCAACAGCACTTGAAGGCTCAACCCGAGGGGGAACATGGCCATCACAGGCAGAAGATAATCTGTTCTGGGGCTCCTCCCCACAGGTAGCGTCAAATCCCCCTCAGTTCAAGGGTCCACCAGTGCAGCATTGGCAATAGGTCTGTTTCCTTGAAGTGTGTGCTTTGTCTCAGCATGTTCCTGCTCCTGCTTCCTGTTCCTGCTGTGTGTTCCTGCATTCTGTATCTCGTTCTTGGTCCTGCTTGGCTGTTGAATCTTCCTGAGTTCTTTCCCCTCGTCTGGAAGCACCCCAGGTGCATCACCTGCACTTGGGGTGCTTCATTCTCCCCTTTGTTCCTTGCTTCTTTGGACTGGACTTCTGGCTTGACCCTTGGACTGGACTGCAACATTGATTGAAATCCACCTGTCTCGACCCCAGCCTGGACCGCAACACTGATTGAACTCTGTCTGCCTCTGACCCCAGCCTGTTCCTGTACCTGTTGTCTCCTTCAGTGTTCTTCATTGGATTCTTGGTTTGACTCTTGGTCTGGACCTGAAGCAGATTGACCTTCGGCTGCCTATGACCCCTGCCTGGTTTTCATTACTGAGTATTCCTCCTGCCACTGACCATTTCCTGGATTATGACTCTGCCTATTTCCAGCTGCCACAGATCTTGTCTTTCAGTTGCATTGCCTGCCTGAATCTCACCTCTTGTCTCTACCATCTTCCTGGCAACCCCCTCTGACCTGGTCTGCTTCTTCTACACCACTCTTCACAGAGGCCCATGCCTAAGAACAGCCTGCCCCGGTACCCGAGGGCTCAACCTAAGGGGAATATGGGCTGGTACTGGCAAAGCTTCAGTAGGGTCTCTGCATCAGCCAGCTCTGCCTGCTGACAGTGGAGACCTGTGGGGGTTCCTCCCCACAGATAGCGACAATTCACAATCAGCCCAAGGGTCCACATCGCCACCAATCAAGAACAGAATAAAATGTCTAAGCTAAAAGTAACATGGGCATTTTAGCATGTATGTACTGTGCATGTCAAAAGTCCCCTCACTGTTAGAATTCATGGGTTTTGTGGATCCTTGGCCTGAGGTGAAGGTTGTTATAGCCTGAGGGGTGGAGCCCCACAGGTCTACACCATCAGGAGGCGAGGTCAGCTGTAGCAGGGAACAAGACTGTAGCTCACTGGAGAGGTAATGTCCTGCGTCACTACCACCTGATCACAGAGTAATCCAGAGCTGTGCCGTGAGGCAGACCCTGAGGAATGGGTAGCACAAGGACAGGGTCTACTGTAGGTGAGATGCAGAGACTGTCTTGAGAGGCGGGGCAGCTTCTTAACAGAGTTTCTGGTATGATGACATAGGTGCTGCCCCGAGGAGTGGGAAGTGCAGAGTCAGTCTTAGCAGTAGTGATGTAGGATGCCCAGAGGAGCAGGGAAGCAAAGAGTCAATCTTGGCAGCAGATTGCCCCAAGGAGCAGGGAAGTGGGAACAAGTCACTCGTGTAGAGACGAAGGCTCTGCCCCGAGGAGTGGGGAAGTGTGGAGCAATTCTCTGGTGTAGAGACATAGGCTCTGCCCCGGGGAGCGGGGAGGTGCGGAGCAAGTCGTTGGTGTAGAGAGACAGCCTCTGTCCCGAGGAGCGGGGAAGAGCAGTCTCCAGGCAAGGCAGATACTACCCCGAGGAGTGGGAAGCATAGAGCAAGGGTCTCTATAAGGCAGTTCTTAAGGCAACCCCAAGGAGCGGGGAGGCCAGCAGGCAGGATCTCTGAAGAGGCGCAGGGTCCACCCCGAGGAGCAGGGAAGTCTGGAGACAAGTCTCCCAAGAAAGTGCATGCAGGTCTCCGAGGAGCGGGTACCCGAGCCAGAGTCCAGAACCGCAGGGAGAGTTCCGAGAAAGGCACCAATGTCTGAGGAGACAGGAACAAGCACCAGTAGGCGAAAGAACTCGTTGCCAAGTTGATTAGCGTAGGCCAAGGGAGGTGCTTATAAATCTCAGCTTGTGATGTCATCAATCGGGGATGCCCCTGAGGTTCTCGCCATGGCATCTTCAAAGAGAGACTTGATGGCACGCGTGCGAGCCTAGGAAGGCCCGGAGGAGGCATGGAGGCCAGCGGCATCCCAGCCGCCATGATAAGTCTCAGGAGGCGGATGGCATGCTGCAGCAGCGGCTAGCCACAGCCGCGAGTTTACCCGGAGAGGAGAGCAGGGCAGCACATGACGTGAGTTGGGTCGGCTGCGGGCGGCCACGGCCGACAGTCATAACAACAGGCTCAAACTGCAATGGCCTTCCAAATCTTATTCCCTAATACAAAACACAAAATAAGCCCCTTTGGGGCCAGCTAAACTTCCCCCATATCATTGAAGCAACAAAAGCCTCTTCAGAACTTAACAAGAACCCCAACCCTTCTCCACCCATGACCTGATCAAATGAAAGGCCAATACTTGAAAACTCCCCAGGTTTCACCTGAAGACTCTGGGAATTTACATATATTGCTGGGGTCTCTGGAGAAACATTATAAAACTCAGAGGAAAAATCTGAATCCTTATATTCAGGAAAAGATCCAACCTATGGTGAAAGAACATTTTAAAGATCCAATTTTTATCTGATTCCATCAAGAAAGAAACTATCAAAGTAGTTGGCTTTACCTGGTCTTTCTGAGATGTTTCCAGGAGAGCAGTGGCATCCAAAGGTGACTTTGCAATAGGAGAAAGCACAGACAGGTCATTAGAATCAGCAGGAGCTTTTTAAAAGGATGGTATATAGTAGATGTGCGATGTAGGTGGATACGCTGTTTCAGGAATCTTCAAAATTTCAAGTAGATATTTCCTCCACATTTCTTTAGGAGCTATTGTGGAATCTTTAGGGAAATTAATAAAATGAAGATTTTCCCCCCTAACTTGATTTTCAAGGTTTTCCAGCCATGAAGAAAGACATTGTTTTTCCTTAATAATATTTTGTTGCAGATCAACCACATTTCCCAAATCTTTTTTGCAAGACTCACAATTCATTTTAATATTAGCCACTTCAAATTCCACAAATTTCAAACGGCCATCCAAATGGCACAAAGAATTAGCCAAAGGATTAATCTGACGAGCAATATTATTACTGAGTGCCTGGATAGCGACCCATAAAGATTCAATAGTTATTATTGAAGGTCTTACCAATACCACTGCTTGGAAAGCAGGAAACATAAAGGTTGTTTCTTCATTATACCCAGCAATAGTGTCAACAGGTGAGTCCCCCGCCTTCCCTGGATCTTCACTCTGCACTGAAGAAGGAAGATGTTAGAATCTGGTGTGGTTGTGGACCCTGGACCATAGTGAGAGTTGGTTCCACCCACAGGGAGGAGCCCTGTGGGGACTCACTGCAGTAGGCATGGCCTCAGTAGAGACGGACACAGATGAGATAGACTTTATTGTACTGGAATCGTGGGAAATACCCACAGGAAGGAGAGAAGACACTGTCCAAAGTAGTGAAGCAGCTCAATGCAGATATCCTCAGTAGTGGCCCGCAGAGCGGGGTGTGCCAGGGAAGGCTTCTCCTGATGGTAACTCAATGGAAGGATCCGGTAGTGTCCCACAGCATGGATATGCCAAGGATCAGCAGGTAGAAGTCCAGCACGGTAGTCGCCCGAGGCACGGGGTATGCTGGCGGTTCCTTCAGCTAGGAGGTAGAAGCAGAAGTAGAATTCACTAGGCTGAACTCACTATGTCCTGAATCAGGAAGATAGGAATCTCCAGGTAGGAAGGCCCTCCGAGGAGCAGATAGCCAGAACATAACAAGGCCCCCGAGGTGCGGGTACCTAAGGCGTTCTAGTTCATAAAGTAGTGAAGCGAAGTGTCTCTGAATTGGGTGGAATAAACAGGTAGGAAGTCCTTGCTAACTCATAGGAAGCTTAAGCTGGCTGGGTTAAATACATCAAGCGGGTGACGTCATGCAGAGGGGATGCCCCCAAGGTTCCCACCATGATGTCAATAAGAGAGGGTCTGGCATGCGCATGTGTGCCCTAAGTAATCCCTGACTCAAGATGGCGGATGGGATCGCTCACACCGTCCCGGGGATGCCGAGGAAGGCGGTGTTTGCAGGCTGAGGCTGCCATGGCCTTGAGAATCGCTGTAGCAGGGAAAAGAGAGGTGAGAGGCAACGACGGGCGCAACAGTACCCGCCTTCTTAGGCTCCTCCTCTGGTTGTCATTCCTCCAATGAAGACAGCCAATAACAAAAAATAGCTCCATCCCTACTCCACAACTGCTGGCCTCTCAAATCACAGCACCATACCACCTCTCTCTTCAGACCCTCTCCTCAACTGGCATGTTTGGGGGTTTTTTTATATTTACTTTTAGGTCTATTTACATTAAGGAAATGGGTATTTAATTGAGGGGTGTGTAGAAAAAAGTGAGATTTAGTCTTTAGAGGCTGATCTGGGTGTGAGGTAGTGAGAACTGCAGAAATGTATAGTGGTGTGAACATGTGGCTCAAAATATTTTTTTTATGTATCCTTGTATATACTGTATATTTCTTTACCTTGTATTTTAGGATGTGTCTAGCTGTTTAAGAGAAACTATGTACCTGAATCCCAAAGGGTTTTTTCCCATAGACACAAAATGGGAGAAAAACGTTAAAGAATCTGGCCATAAAGAGAGGAATAGAGCCCCTACCAGAATTTTTTTTTCTTTCCCTGAGGAAAGGACTGGGAGTGAACTTCCCTATCCCTCTGCCTATCCTTCTTTACCTTCCTACCTAGCTACCCGAAAATGTTTTATTTTACAACTTACTGCCTCTCCGGAGCAGAAGTAGTTTGCACGTACCGGCTGCTAATGGCCGCTGTCCCGGCTGGCCCCTGTCTCGCCCCGCCCCTCGCTGCCCAGACCATGCCCCCCAGCCTACCTCTTTTTCAGAGCCCAGCATGTGTGCGCGTATTGGGCCTTACGCGCTTGGCTGGGCCTTTTTGAAAATGCGCGCGGTGCATGCAGGGCTCAGCCATGTGTGGAAGTCCTGATTTTTACGCGCACGGCCCTTTGAAAATTTGCCCGTTTGTGTTTCTCTCACTCCCTTTTCAATTCTGTTACCATTCTCATCTTCCCCAACTCTTCTAGGGGGGCATTCCTGGCATCTGCTACCCTTTCCATGAAGAGAGATTTCCTGATGTTCCTGAATTTATCCTCTTGGAGCTTCATGTCATGACCCCTATTTCAATAGCTTCCTTTCCATTGGAAAAGGTTTGATTGTAGCGCATTATTAATATTTTTCAGGTATTTAAAAGTTGGTATCATGTCCCCCTGTCTCTCCGCTCCTCTAGGGTATACATATTTAGGTCCTTGCATCTCATTTCCTGTGGCTTTTGGTGTAGACCCTGCACCATTTTGGTTGCTTTCTTCTGGACGGCTTCTAACCTGTTTCTATCGTTTTTGAGATACAAATTCCAGAGCTGAGCACAGTACTCTAGGTGAGGCCTCACCAATGACCTATATAGAGGTATTATCACCTCTTTATCTTGACCTGCTCCTGCTATTAATCTTAAGTGTGTAAAATAAGTCATACACAGTAAAATACGTAAACATTGGAATGGCCGACAATACATATAAAAATTGCTCATAGAACATCATTACATTCCTGCCTCTTCACATACCACTAACAGATAGAAGCAGACATGTTCACATGATCAATCAATTGCTCCCTCCGCCAATGCTTAGCCATTAATTTACTTACCCAGTTAATCAGAGCCAAATGCTTGTGTAACCAACAGCACTTTTACATGTTACTTAAAGTGACTAATGCAGCTTTTGGACCTCAGTTGTTCTGGGAGAGAGTTCCACAAGTTGGGATCTTAAATGGAGTCACAAAACCTTCAGCTGGGGTCACAAGTTCCTCAAATGGCTACACTCATCAGGCTTCAGCAGCAACAGCAATAGTAGTAGAAGTCAGCATGGAGCTTGTGAGTCAGCATACACTCATAACATGGAAATAGTAAGCCCTACATAAGGAGGGATCAGAACTACTGCAGGGCCTATGAGCTTGCAATAACTCACAAGCCCTGTGCTCATTTTCATTATTAAATCTGTTGCTGTTAGCACAGCAGATCACTGTCTGGCTTGGGACCAGTCATAATGAGAGGGGAGGATTGAGTGTGCTTGTGTTGGTAGAGATTGCTGCTGTTCTTCTCTCCTCTCCTACCACTGAACCTACGCAAGAGAAAAAATGTTGCTCTGTCAGCCTCCTGCCCTCTCTCCCCACCAGTTATCATCCACCTAAGGTCCAGGATCCGAAGGAAAATGTTGATGATCCTGACCAGGTGGATGTTTGGAGGAGAGGCTGTTTGAAGGGAGGGATCGGATGCAGAAGGGGCTTGAAGGTTGGATCAGGTAGAGAGGGTTTGGATATGGAAGGTGAGAGAAATAGAAAGATAGAATATTGATTGGGGAATGTAAGAGAGGAGTTGGGGGTGAGAGGGGATCAGCTGGAGGTGTGTGAGAATAGGGTTGGAAGGGAGGAGGTGAGAGAGAGGTGATGGGATATGGGAGTGAAGAGAGGATGGGGTGAGAGGTAGGGAATGACACAGAATCCTTTGGGAAGATCAGTGGGTAGGGATACTAAAAGGCCTGGAGAGAGTGAGAGAAACGGGATGGGCCGTGGAGGAGAGAGGAGCTGGGGGATGTAAGAGGGGATCAGTTGCAGGAGTGCAGGTTAAGAGAGGGGGTTTGCTGGAGGAGAGGAGGTTAAAAGAGGAAGTCCTCCTGGATGGTGTGGAGATTGAGAGAGGGGATCAGCTGGCATACAGGGAGGATGAGAGTAGAATAATTGCTGGAGGGAGACTGTCTCCTACAAATTGGTTTTGGTCATCCTCTGAGGTCATGCAAATTTTAAAGTGACAAAATGAGGTCACACTGGCTAAACGTTTGGGAAGCCCGGGCTTAGCGCTCTATGTCACATTGTAAACCTTATATGCCATTGTACTGGCAGTCAGTGGAGGGCACTCAGGATCGATGATACGTGATCCCTCCATTCAGCTCCTGTTAATACACGAGCAATAGCGTTTTGCATGACCTGTAGAGTTTTTTGTCTGGTAGCTGGTAACATAAATAGTGTTGTAATAGTCTAGATCAGACATTGCCAATGTCTGCAACATAATATGAAAATTGTCTTGATTGAGAAAAGGCTTCAGGTTCTATATTAAATGTAGTTTATAAAATTCTCACATTTCTCACAATGTTTTTTTTACCTGAGGCCGAAAAGACAAAGCAGAATCAAAGATCATTCCAATATTCTTCACCTGTGAGGAGACAGGAATAGTCCATTCATCCAGCAGCAGATATGCCAGATAAGAGGGTTGTGGACAGCATAATCAATTCTGTTTTTCCAATGTTTAGGGCTAATTTATTTTTGTACATCCAATGTTAAATCATTGTTAAACATTGTAAAAGTTGTTAATGTATCCATTAATGTGATGGTAACTGGGATTAAAAAAAAACCCCTGGATATCCATTTATAAACAATACTACAATCCAAACTCCAGAAGTAACTTACAGATGGGATACAGGTAAATATTGAACAGTTACTGACAGGATAGAGTCCTGGGGGACTCCCATATTCAATGGCATCCACGATGAAATTAGAGATCCTTACTTGTTGAAAGATTAAGGGGTGCGCCAACCAGGCAAGCGCCTGGGGTGCCAACCAATAGGGTGCCAGAAGAAGCATTTGAGCGGGAAAGAGAAATATGCATGCACCAGGTCACAGCAGCCCATGATGGAAGAGAGAAGATTGCACAGACTTGTGCACTTCCCCTGTTTCCGAGGGGGGAGAGAGGGATGGCAGCAGACTGGGCTGCAGAGCTATCCTCCACCTCCTGGGAGCTGCTCACCGAGGAGGTAATAAGGGAGGAAAGGAGAGGGGAGGGGAGGGGTAAAAGAAAGCAGTGCTGTTGCCCTCATTCCAGGTGGTAAAATGTGATGGGGGAAGGGACACCAAATTATGGGGGGGGGGGGGGGGCATCAAATTGCAAGCCTGCCTTGGGCACCAACTTTTCTCAGTCCGACTCTGGGTAGGGCAAAGGCCATCTGTTCTAGTTCCTCTATGGGCTGGTACAGGACCTCTCTGTACCACAGAAGGAATGAATAAATAAAGTTGGGAGGGGGAGGTCTGGCCCTCACCTATTTGTATAGGTCAGATGGGGCTCTTTACCCTTAGTATATGTAAAGGCGAACAGTTGAAAAGAAGAGCAGGTCTGGCCATTACTTGCTTTTATGGCTGGGATGTGCCCTCTTTAGGGTTACCTGCACAGAGCGGCAGTTTCAACCCTTGACACCTTGCTGGGCATATTTGATGGACCATTTTGGTCTTTATCTGCCGTCATTTACTATGAGGTCCATATTAAAAAGCCATTTAGACAGGTAATGTAATAGTTACCCATCTATATGGCTTACCTGGCTATATTCAGCCCTTATCCAGCTAAATTTTAGTCAAGTTAACTAAGTTACCTGGCTAGAATTTAACTGGATAAGATGGTGGCGGGCAGAAGGCATTCTGGGGAGGTGTTATGCTCAGGCTTGTGGACCCTTGGGCAGATATGGGGATGTTACACCTTGCAGACGATCCGTAGGTTCTCTTGTCGGGTGGCGAGGCAGGACAGAGGAGGAGAGCAGCTGACCCTTGGTACTGAAGACAGAAGCTACTGTGGAGTCGGACGAGGAGGTGAGCAGATGGACGGTCTTCACCACTGGTGGTCTGCGGTCCCCCCGGGAGGAGCCCGTAGGGACCCGATCGCTGGGACTTAGGTGGACCTAGAGAGGTCAGGGTATCGGTGCAAAGGACAACTGGAGCTTCGCTATGGAAGCCCGGGGTCCCCTCAGGAGGAGCCCGTAGGGACCCGGGCCGCTGGGACTTAGGTGGGCCCTTGGAGACGGTGGTCTTGAAGGAGTCCTAGGTCAAGTGCCAGAGGGTCGCGCTCACCAGTCCGAAGTCGTGTGCCAGAGAATCACCGCTTGCCAATCCGAAGTCAGGAACCAGAGAATCACCGTAAGCCAATCCGAATTCAGGAACCGGGAACACCAAGATGAAACAGTAACCAGAGTCCGAGCACAGGGAACTCACCGAAGCAAGCAGACGAGACAGCATTGGAGGACTTGCCAAGTCAAGGAATGAGCAGAGGAAGCCTCCTTAAATACTTCTTCTGCTCTGGATCATTGAAAACAGGTAAGCATCATTAAAGGGATCAGGTCCCTTTAAATTCAGTGAGGGGGCACGGCCTTGCACCTAAGATGGTGGCGGCCATCTTGGATTCCATGGTGGCGGCCATCTTGAATCTCCTCCGCGGGGAAGAAGCTGTGGTGCCGCGCTGGGGAGGCTAGGACGGCTCTCCAGCGTGGGGGCACCCCGAGGGCCTGCGTCCACGCGCGGGGGCATCAGCGCCGGGCCCGGGCTCCTCTGGACATTTGCCGTGGCGGGTCACCGCCGCGGTCAGGTAGGGGAAGGCGCGCCCGCGGCTGTCCGCGGGACAGCCGCGGCACACAACAGGAGGAGCAGAGTTAGCCGTTACCTTCTGTGGCTAACTTTGGTCAGGCCATAGGGCTGTCCTAAAATTAGCCGGTTATGCATAACCGGCTAACTTTATACCTAACCGGCTTACTTTAAGATAGCTGGATATATTCAACGGCACAACTACACTGCTCAATATACCGTGATAGCCAATTATGTATAACCTGCTAACTAGCACAGTTGCACAACAGCTGAATATGGACCTCTATATTACTCTAATAAAGAGAGCAAGCCCAAGCTTGTGGGAAGAGAAGGAAAGAGTGAGGAGCTTCTGTGAGCCCCCTAACAACACATCACATCACTGATTTTTGGAGGCACATCATGGATACTGAACAGCTAATAGTGGAGGGAACTACAGAGACAATTGATGTAAGAGCAGAGAGAGAGAGTACAGGATGATGATGATGATCACCACATTTCTTTGCAACAGCAAATGTGAGGAGAGAGACTAAATCAATGAAAAGGTGGAATATAAATAAAAGAGGAATTCTGGGGGAATGCTGGGAGCAGAATAGCTGACAATGCAGGAAAATAGAGAACTTCACTCTTGGAGGGATTTAAGATAAGGAAGTGAGGGTACATCCAAGACAAAACTTCAGAGAAGCGGGATGAGAGTTGGGAAGAGATAGCAGAAGAAGGGTTAGTGAAAGAAAAAATGCATGTGTTAGTGGAGGAGTGATATGAACAACTAAAGGAAGAAATAAGAGCACCTAGAGAGAGGTCAGAGAAGAGCAAAGGCCCGAGAAGAGAACCATATAGACTATAGAGCATCTGACAGAAGTCAGAAACAGATATTAGAGATAGAAACAGGAATTGACAAAGACAGTGAAAAAAATGGCTGGAGAAAGGAGAATTTACTGTCTAAGAGGAGGTCAAGAACTGCTATGGAAGTGAGCAGGTGCAGCCAAACTCCCGCCAGAGCTTTACCAACTTCAAGCAGGCATAAGTATAATCAGGGGCTGCCAGAAATGTATAAAAGGCCTGTGTGTGAATGGATAGTGTGTGCAGGTAGAGTCAAAGGTTTTTTGGAGCTTCTATGGTAGTGCAGCCTACTTTGCGCTCCAAATAAGTGTCATAAGGACATAATGGATATTTTCTCTTTTTTATGTCAAATATTTCCTGGTAATCTGTTTTTAGATCTGTTACCATTCTCACTCTTGTCTCTGTTCACATAATTTTGGGGGACTCGAGTCCCTAGTTTTCCAACTGTTGTGGAATTTCATTTCATTTTATTTTTTTTACATTTTCATTTCGCTAAAGAAGTATTCCAACTGATTTTGTTGTAGCAAGAGTTTGACAATCTGGCATGGTCAGCAAATGTTTGAAGATAAAGGAGTTATGCACTCTTAATTTGTTTGTAGAAACAAGCAGATATAATCACTACAACAAAATAATCATTAGTCACAGTTCAAATATGAGGTCAGCGAAGTAAAACATTCCACAACCCGCATAGCTTCTACTCCTTCAGAAGAAATGAGGTTTGAAAAGTCATGTAGCTATTGCTAAACCTGCTTTGGTTACTGAAATTTTCTCACAGTCAGGAGGTGAGAGGTCACAAGGAGGAATTATATTAAAATAAATAGGAATGTATTTATGAATGAGGGGAGATGTGCATAGGGTGGGCAACTTTCAAATCCCCTTTAGAAAAACATTTTGGAACTTTTATGGTGAAAGAGAAAGAATGGTAATGGAGCTCCATGGAAATGATTATTATCTTCTCAAACAAGGACTCAACATTTGGACCCAGCTACTGCTGTTTTGGTTATGACTTTACTGGATTTCCTATGGGAAAGCTTATTTTTCATTTGCTAATCTCATAACCAATAAAAGACTGAAACAACTAAATACTGGAATATACTTATTTACAGCATTCATATGGTGTCCTGCCCAGGGTACCGTGCAATCTTTATAAACCACAAAGGCAACAATGGAACGTAAGCCATAGATCAGGAGACTGAACAACTTAATGGCAGATAAAATTTAATGTGGAAAAGTAGAGAAAAATATCCCACTACAGGGTACACAGTGTTGTGTTCTGTATTGGGAGTCCTACCCAGGAAAGAGACCTTGGAGTCCTTATGAGCAGTATGTTAAAATCATCTGCTCAATGCACTGCAGCAGTCAAAAAAACAAACAGAATATTAGGAATAATCTGAAAAGTAATGGAGAATAAAATGGAAAATATCAGATTGCCTTTGTATCAAGTCAAGGTGTGACCGCACCTTGAGTAGTGTGTGTGGTTCTGATCGCCCCTTCTCAAGAAAAACGTAGCAAAACTAGAAAAGGTACAAAGGAGGGTGGCAAAAACATTAAAGGGGATGGAACATCTCTCCTATGATGAAAAGCTAGGGCTCTTCAGCTTGGAAAAGAGACAACTGAGAGAAGACAGGATAGACGTTTATAAAATCAAGAATGGGATGGAACAGGTAAGTGTAGTATGCTTATTTACCCTTTCAAATAATACTAAAAAAAAAGGTAACACTCCATGAAACTAACAACCAATAGATTCAAAACAAATTGTAGAAAGTTCTGGAATGAAGTTATCCAGATAAATTATACAGCTAACTGATATTGATATTCAGAGTTGGCAGTTTTTAATATTAATATCATTATGTTCCCTGTTGGATTCTTTTCATATATTTTTTAAATGTTATGCTGACAATGTGCAGCTGTATTTTTTTAGTAATAGGGGATTTAGCGGCTTCTTTGCTGCAAATTTTAACTTGTTTAGCTGCAGTTGGTGAGTGGATAGCCTCAAATTCATTGTCACTGAATTTTTCCAAATCAAAAGCATTCTGGATTTTACGAAGATCCAATCATTTCATTTAACCAAAATTATGGTTAATGGGGATTCTATATTATTTGTGGAGAAAGTGAGAAATTTAGGATATCTTTTTGATGAAAAATTGAATTATGTGCCACAATTGCAAACGGTCCATTTCTCAGGTTGTTTTAAGTTAAAATTACTTCATCGTATAAGACCTTTTCTCGAATTTAAAGATTTTAGATCTATAGTTCAAGCGCTTATAATGACTAAGGATGTGAATCATTTTTCTGACGATTTGAAATATTGGTACGATATTTCAAAATTCGTCAGATATCAGAGCCCCTCCTAACCAGATAGGAACCCCCACGAATGGTTCATGTGGTTTACGTATCTGTTTGGGGGGAGGGGAGAAAGGGAACACATCCAAACCCCGCCCCAAAACCCACCCCAACCCTTTAGATCTAATTGTTTAGCATCCCCCACCCTCCTGACCCCCCCAAAACATTTTTAAAGTACCTGGTGGTCTAGCGGGGATCCCGGGAGTGATCTCCCGCTCTCGGGCCATCGGCTGCCAGTAAACAAAATGGCGCCGATGGCCCTTTGCCTTTACCATGTGACAGGGGCTACCAGTGCCATTGGCCGGCCCCTGTCATATGGTAGGAGCAATGGATGGCCCGCGCCATGTTTAAAGATGATGCCAGCCGTCCATAGCTCCTACCATGTGACAGGGGCCGACCAATGGCACCAGTAGTCCCTGTCATATGGTAAGGGCAAAGGGCCATCGGCGCCATTTTGTTTACTGGCAGCCGATGGCCCAAGAGCAGGAGATCGCTCCCGGGATCCCCTCTAGACCACCAGGTACTTTAAAAAGGATTTTGGGGGGTCAGGAGGGCCGCTGGACCACCAGGTACTTAAAGAAAGTTTTGGGGGGCTCGGGAGGGTGGGGGGATTCTATAGAATTAGATTTTAGGGGCCGGGGTGAGTTTATCAGTTTTGGGATCTGTCACAGCCGATAAAAAAAATGGCTATGATTCTGATCCCGATCCCGATCACACGATTCCGATTGCGGACCCGATTCACATCCCTAATAATGACCACAATAGACTTTTGCAATTCCCTTTAAATAGGCTTACCTAAAACCCGTACATGGGTTTTGCAAATATTACAAAATTCAGCAGCCCAATTAGTGACAAAGAGGCCGCCTTGAGAGCACATTACTCCTCAACTGCAGCACTGCACTGGTTACCAGTGCCACAACACATAAAATTCAAGATTTTGATTCTACAAGTATACTCCCCTAATTATTTATCTCAGTTGTTTATGGTGCACCATCCAACCTGCACATTGTGATCTTCCAGTCAGCACCTATTGATAGTATCGATGGTGCGAGAAGCTCGTCTCCAACTATTTGAAATCAAGCTATGGGGCTGATGCAATATAACAATGTTAGGTCTCCCAAAATCAACACTACGACCTCTGCAAATACTTCAAAACACTGCAGCTCGCACTTTAACAAATATGAGAAAGAAAGAGCATATTACTCCAGTTTTGAAAGAGCTATATTGGCTACCTGTGTAACAGAGGATAATGCATAAAACATTATGCATTATACATAAGATATTGTTTGGTGAATTGACAGATTGTTAAGTACCGCAATTAGGCTGCATGTACCACAACGCGACTTAAGGTCGGCCAATAAAGGCCTCCTGGTAGTACCCACAATAAGATCTGCCCGCCTAAGAGAAGTGAGAGATCGCTCTATTTCAATAGCAGGACCGAAACTCTGGAATTAACTGCCACCAGAATTGAAACTTTAATCCAATAAGAAAAGGTTAGGAAAGAATTAAAAACCTGGCTTTTCCAACAGGCATATTCGATTGACAACTAGCCCCAAGCAGAAACCTATATTTTTATGATTTCTACTTTTTATCTAAGGTAAGTTAGCTCTAGTTTATCTTGCTTCTGATAATGTAAATTGGATAATTTTGTGAACATTATGTATTTTATCTATTCTTCTTTTAATATAATTTATTGTAAACCGTTGAGATAGAATTTTTCTGTGCAACGGTATAGAAAACTGTATAAATAAATAAAACAAATATAAATAAATAAAGCACGGAAAGCGAGCGCTGAAAAGTCAGCGCCTGCTTTACTAACATGCGCATTACACCCGCAAGGGGGGCGCCATGCAATACTCAAATTAGGGGGTCACGCTAGCAAGGAGGCGCTAGGGTCGTTTGTGCAACCTTAGCGCCTCTTTGCTTATGCGATCCCGCAGCGGCTGCCGGTTATGAAGACTGACGCCGGTAAACTCAGCCTCAGCCTTGGTTTTCATAGCTGGCCGTCTGCTGAGTTATTTTTTTTTTTATTTTTTTACTTAAAAAAAGAAGTACAGAAAAGCAGTTTTTCTGCTTTTCTATACTTCTTTTACCTGCGTTCAGCTATTAATGCCTGCTCCAGGCAGGCGTTAATAGCTGAGCGATAAATGTGCGTCTGAGACGCACATTTCTTTTTTGAATGTGGAGTGAATGAGTAATAGCGCTCATCACATGCATTTGCATGTGATGAGCGCTATTTATTTATTTATTTATTTATTTATTTATTTATGGTTTTTATATACCGGAAGTTCCTGTATAATATACATATCACTCCGGTTCACAGATAACAGAGATAACTATCGCCGGGATGGCGGTTTACATGGAACATATCGAACAGTTAATCTATTATAAAGTAGAATACAAACTAAGATCTACTAAGAACACATAAATAAAGCAAATAAACATTACAAAATTGTTGTGGGATGGGAGGGTTGTTATTCTTCCTGCTCTTAGCTCTCTGGGAAAGCTTGTAGGAAGAGCCAAGTCTTGAGTTTCACTTTGAACGTGGAATGGCACGGCTCAAGGCGGAGGTCTGGTGGTAGTGAGTTCCAGAGCGAAGGGCCCGCTGTGGATAGTGCGCGTTTCCTCAGGGAGGATTTTGCTGGTTGGGTGATCATTCTGTTCTGATATGCCCTTCTGGTTGGCTTTTTAGAAGTGTGTAGTTGGAGCTGGAAGGTTAAGTTGAGTGGAGAGATGCTATGTAGGGCCTTATGAATCATCATGCTGGTTTTGAACTGTATCCTGTATTTAATGGGGAGCCAGTGGAGATGCTGGAGGATCGGGATGATATGGTCCCTTTTTTTGGCGTTGGTGAGAATTCTTGCTGTGGCATTCAAGACCATCTGGAGGGGTTTGGTGGTGCAGGCGGGAAGGCCCAGCAGGAGTGAATTGCAGTAGTCCAATTTCGGGAGAATGATGGCCTGGAGCACTGTGCGGAAATCCCTGTAGCGGAGAAGTGGCTTTAGTTTCTTTAAAACTTGTAATTTAAAGAAGCATTCTTTTGTGGTGTTATTTACGAATTTGTTGAGGTTGAGTCTGTTGTCTAGGAGTACACCCAGATCTCTGACTTGAGGTGAGGTGGTGTATCCTGAGGTGTCTAGAGGATTGCAGGCGGTGGTTGGGGCAGATTGTTCCGGAGCTATTATAAGAATTTCCGTTTTGTTTGTGTTTAGGACTAAGTTGAGACTGGCTAGTAGATCGTTGATGGTTGAGAGGCATTTATTCCAGTAATCCATGGTTTTGTGTATAGTATCCGTTATAGGGATGAGTATTTGTATGTCATCCGCGTATAGAAAATGGATTAGATTGAGGTTAGTAAGTAGATGACAGAGTGGGAGGAGATAAATGTTGAAGAGGGTGAGGGAGAGTGAGGATCCTTGTGGTACCCCCATTTTGGATTGAATGGGGTGAGACTCCTTGTTGTTTATCTTGACTTTGTATGTTCTGTTCTCAAGGAAGGATTTAAACCAGTTGAAAGCTGCTCCTGTTATGCCGATGTCTGTTAGCCGTTGTAGTAGGCTAGAGTGGTTCACGGTGTCGAACGCTGAGGAGAGATCCAGAAGTGCGAGGAGGCAAGGTTGGCCTTTTTCCAGATTGAAGATAATGTTGTCCGATAGTGTGGCTAACAGAGATTCGGTGTTCTTTGTCTTCCGGAATCCAAATTGGTTAGTGGTGAGGATATTGTTGTCATCAAGGAATTCTGAGAGTTGTCTGTTAACCACTTTCTCCATGATTTTAGCCAACATAGGAAGGTTTGCTATAGGTCTGTAGTTAGCAGGATCCGAAGTGGGAAGGTTGGGTTTTTTGAGGAGAGGTTTGAGCATTGCCAACTTGAGTTGGTCGGGAACTTGGCCTTGAGCAAGGGAACGGTTAATGATGTCTGCAACTGGCTTGGCAATGATGTCGGGGATTGAACTCAGCAGGTTTGATGGAATATGATCTAGCGGGTGAGAGGATGGTTTTATCTTCTTAAGGATGTTCGCTATTTCTAAGGTGGACGTGGGTTCAAGAGTTTCGAGTGCTGCTGTGTATGTGTTGGGTTGAGGAATTTGTGGGCTGTGGTTGCTTGCGTAGCTTGTGTGCAGAGATGGCCCTTTGAGAGGGGCTACGAGTGAGGTGATTTTGTTGTCAAAGAATTTGACTAGTTCATTAGCTTTTTTAAGAGCTTGGTCATCTGGGATGCTAGGTCCGGGAGGTTTGGTGAGTGCTGAGACATAAGAGAAGAGGGCTCTTGAATCGAATGAGAAGTGGTGTATCTTTTTGGAGAAGAATTCTTTCTTGGTTTTGTTGATTTCGTTTCTATATGAATTGAGGCATGCTTTGTAGGTGAGGAGGGTTGTTGTGGATGGGCTTTTTCGCCATTGGTTTTCCTTGCATCTGAGCTCGTGTTTATGTGACTTCAGCTCTGTGGTGAACCATGGTTTCCTGTTGTCTTTGTCCGGATTGATAGATTTTGTTGTCATGGGACACACTTGATCTGCTATCTTGTTAGTTATGTTAATCCATGAAGATGTTGCTGAGTTGGCGTCGGCGAGGTCCAGATTCATTAGTTCCTTGGTTAGGTGTTTACTGAGGTGATCTCCTGAGCACTGTTTCCTGACCGATATGGTGATATTTTGATTTTATTACATTCACTCTGTGTCCAACGCAGGTTAAATAGGCGCTAATCCCCCTATTGCATTAGGGGGTGGATTAGCGCCTATTTAACCCGCGTCGGAGTGCGGGTTATACAGCGCGCTGGGTTGAGCGCACTGAATTACATCGGCCCCTGGTTTGTTGTTGGAGCAAGATTGTAGAATGAGCTGGCAGAGGATATGCACTCTTTTCAAGATTTGAAAGGCTTTCATAAAATGCTAAAGGCATTTTTGTTTAGCGAAGCCTTCCTTGTTAATTAGAAGGTTTTATTAACTTGATCTTATTAATGTGTTCTGTGCTTTGTGTGTTTTATGATTGTTTTTATGTTGTATATGGAATCTGCCTAGCTGAATTGTTATTATTATAAGTGGACTATAAATATTTTAAATAAATATATAGCCTCTGTCTCTGCTGACCTCTAGCAGGTAGCTACTATAGCAGGGTAGGAGTAGCTCAGTGTCACTGAAAACGCTGGAAGAGCCACCTTCAGAGGAAAGGATGTTTGAGCACTAAACATGTGTCAAGGTTTCCCACCTTCAACTGTGATTCTGGGGCAAGCAACACAGTCTGGGCTTCCACAATTGGTTCTCCTCTTCAGTTGTGGGCCTAAAGGATTTTCCCAAAGTAGGCTTTTGGAGCCCTAGATTCAGCTATGATGTAGCCCCTCCGCCCCACCAAATACAGTTCAAAAGGGGCATGGACAACAGTATGAGTTCATTAAAGCCAACAAGAAGGAAAATGTCAATTTAGTTCCCTTCATTTGCAGGGGAAGAAAAGTAATATTTACAGTCCAGCTTCACTGGGAGTCAAAAGAAAAGAAAATGTCATCTACTGGTAGGTTGGAGTCAGGGAGAAATCCCTTAGAGGCAGTACAGGGCTGCAAGGCAGGACTGGAGCTGATCTTCTGCCTATCCAACCCCTTCCTCTACAGGTTGGGTCCTTGGGTTAAGGGGACCAGTAGGACTTGTCTTGTGTGGAATATCATGGTACAGGCTGGAAGATGAGTGCAGACTGGGAGCTGAGAGGCGTAGGCTGGACAAGGCAGGGCAGACTGGACAAGGCTCAGCCAGGCTGGACAAGGTAAGGCAGGCTGGAAGCTGAACTGGTACTGAGGGCTGGGCAAGAGCTGGATATAGCCAGGGTTGGATACAAGGATAGGCCCCGGCTGGCTACAGGGATAGGCTAGGACAGGATACTGGCACAGACTGGTCCTGGATACAGGCTCAGGCTGAACTAGGGACAAGGGCAAGGACTGGGGAAACAAACAAGGAACTGGACAGGGCAGCACAAAACAGAACAAGGACAGAACTGGACTGGACTAGACAAAGACAGGACTGGACTAGACATGGACAGGACTGGACTAGACAGGGAACAAGGAAGCCCAACAGGGCACAAGGTTGGCTACGATAACCTAGCAGGCCTGGAGGCCATAGAGTAAGACAAGGAAAGGCCTTAGCAAGCTGTAAAGCATGGTACAAGGTAACAGAAGGCCTGGAAGCCACAAGAAAAGGAGAAGCATGAATAGGCCGCAAGGCAAGATATAAGGTAACAGAAGGCCTGTAGGCCACAAGGCAAGGAGAGGCCTCGATAGGCTGCAAGCAAAGGTATATGGTAAAAGAAGGCCTGAAGGCCACAAAGCAAGGAAAGGCCTAGATAGGGCGCAAGACAAGAAGCAGCCAGGTAAGAGAACTGAGGCGACTCAATGAAGATGTACTGAGGCATGGAACAGACTGGGTTAAGTAGGGCTGAGTCTTTGGTGTAGTAGAATCAGTGAGAAAATAACTGGCAGGGTAATGAGCAAGGCTCACTGAGGACTCCTAGTGGAAGTAAAACTGCATAGCAGGTTGAATCGTGGCATGGGAAGACTGCACAGCAGGTGAAACCATGACAGAAAAAAATGAAAAGCAGAAAGAACTGCAACACCACTGCTCTCTAGCGACAGAAAAAACGGGGCAATATTCAGAGTCCAGTGTCTTTAAAGCCAATAAGAAAATAGCAGTAGTTCAATCCTTGCAACTCTGCCACTCCCAGCAGCAACATTTACAAAGCAGGATCTGATCACTTATGGAAAAATAAAGCTCTCTAGGTAACCGAGGCCCTTTCTCCCTATTGACTGCACGCTATAAGCCCAGCTACCCTACTTGCAGTCTCTGGCAATAAATAAATAAATAAATACACAAAAGGAAAACAACCCAAAATAATCCCCCAGCAGGACAAACACATGCAGTCCTTGCTCCTGGGGAGGGAGATAGTGTAGTGAGACAAAGAGACTGGGCTTCTAAAGGGCAGATAAAATTTCATGTAGATAAGTGCAAAGTAATGCCCATAGGGAAAAATAATCCCAACTACAGGTACACAATGCTGGAGTCAACACCTAGGAAAAGGACCTCAGAGTCCTTGTGGGCACTATATTGAAATCTTCAGCTTAGTGTGCAGCAGCAGTCAAAAAGGCAAATAGACTGTTAGGAATTATTTGTTAAAGAATAGAGAACAAAACCGAGAATATCAGATAGATCAATGGTGTGACCACACCTTGTGTGCAGTTCTTGTCATTCTATTGTTAGGGTGCTTTGAAAATGTTTTCTTATGAAGCTATTTACTGCACTTTTAATTTGCACTGATTAGACTTGTAGAATTATTGAAGGTTTCTGACATGACAGAATATGCTGAAATGCTAAAATGTAGGCCAGAAGTAAAACAGTATGTTGAGTTCAGCCTTAAAATTCATTCCTGCCTTCTGGGCTCAATTTATTAGAAATCACATTAACATATATGAGATAAAATTACAATATTACCCTATTAAGAGGATGTTATGTCAACCAATTAGGAAAATATTATGCAAATAAATTAGCTCATTAGTGTGTAAATTGGATTTAATCTATTATGTAAACTGCTCTCCAAGACTGCTTCTGGATTGCCTTGCTGGAAATCTCGAACTCTTCTGGAATATTCCATACTTTATCTAAATAACGATCTTTCTTTAAGCTGTTGGTATTTAAGCATTTATTTATTGACCAAACACTGTCTGAAAAAAGATATAGTAGACATAGAAAAAGTATAGGGAAGGATAACAAAAATGATAGAGGATGGAAAAGCTCCCTTATGGAGAAAGGCTAAACAGATTAGGGCTCTTTAGCTTAGAAAAGAGACAACCGAAAAGGGATATGATTGAAATTTGTAAAATCATGAATAGGGTAGAACAGGTAATTAAGAAACTGTTATTTACTCTTTCAAACAATACTAGAACTATGGGACACTCCAGGAAGTTAGCAACTGGGAACTTTAAATAAAATTGTAGGAAGTATTTTTTCACTCAGCACATAATCAAGCTATGGAATCTGTTGCTGGAGAATATGGTCAAGGCAACTAACATAGTGGATTACAAAAGAGGATTGGACAAGTTATTGAACAAAAGTCCATAGTTATTAGCCATATAGACTTGGGAAAGCCAGACCTTATCCTTGGCAGTGAGATACAAGAAATATACCATCTATTGGAGATCTGACTGGTACCTGTAACCTGGACTGGCCACTGTCAGAGAAAGGATGCTTGACTTAATGGACCTTGGTCTGAATCAGCATGGCATTTCTTATGTTCTTATGACCTAAATCCACTTCTATCCTGGAGTCTTTTGGGGGTACAGGAAACTTCTGGTGGTTCCTCTGTCAGTCTTATAATAAGGCTAAAATTCTCTTCCCATGGGCGTGGCTCATCCTCTACCTAGAGTTACTTCCAAGTGCCTACAGCTGCATCAAAAGGTAGACTGAAGTTTCCATCCTTCCTACACTCAGGGACTCCACCCTCAGAGCTCCATTGCTCCAGGGCTGCCTCTGAAAACCTGGAAAAAGTAATTTTTCCCAAAAGTTTCCATGCTCTAGTGTTTTTACTTTTCATGGGGCACTTTATGGTTTTGGCAAGGGGTGAGGGGGCTAGCTCAACATATATGGATTTTTGGAAGACCTTCTTCCCAAGTACATCCAATGCCTTTGAATCCTTCCCTGGATGTGTGTTGAAGTGTTCTCAAGAGTGCTTCGCCTGCTTCAACATCGACTCTACTGCTATGGAGTGATATAGTAGCTGAACACCAAATCCTAGACAGGCCTGGACCCTTTATTTTAAATCAATTTTGTGGGAAACTGGAAGGCATGACATAAGCATCGGCCATATACTCATCTTGAGGTTTTTCAAGTAGCCATGAACTGGGTTGGATGCAGAATTTGCAGGAGAGTGCAGGAATTGCAAGACGAAAACATCCATCCTCAGGTCCTTTTTGTTCTCAGGGTGATAGATAAGGTGCTTTTTCCAGTTTGTTCAGAAAATGAGAATAATTGAGATCTTCTGGATGGGAACTATTTTGTGGCATGTCCAGAAGGGGATCTGAAGGACTCCCTGTGGAGTCCTCCTCATCTGACCACAGAGGAATACTCAACCAAGACCCTGACTAGGATGACTATGATGACGGAGACCGAGGAGATGACTTTTAAAGGTCTGAGAGGGAGAATACTGATAGAAACTTTGAATGAGCTGATTCCACACACTCTTCCTACAACTCATGAGGGGACTCCCTTGGGGGAGGAGAATTGTCTAAGGCAAGAAAGGGGACTTACACACACCACTGGCAACCCTTGAGGGGAAGCTTGGTCTTCCTGAGGCTCTTGTGCTCCACTGTGAGGAAACAGTTTCTCTATTCTAGAAAGAAGAAGTTATAACTTCTTTCTTTGGGCTCCTGGGCTCCTAGAGGCAAAGAAACTTTTCATCACTTCTGACAGTTAAGATCCTACTGGCTGAGAAACCCTCTGTGCTGGGGTGGGAGGAGAGACCTCCTCTTCTAACACCCAGGTGGACTTATCTTCACTGAGTGCCACCACAGCAGGTGGCACTGAATGTGAACCCTGAGGTACCAGAACTATGATCTCCAAAATGCTTGTCTCAGACGCGCTTTATGCCAGCTGCACCAAGGTTGCCTTGCTGGCCGGCACCTGGGTCTCATTGGGAATCGTCAGTGCCAGAAAAATTACTTCCTGTGCCAAGACTCTGGTGGATAATTTGCTCCTCTGCATTGATGCACTGCACTGTAAGAGAACTGAAGGCACCCTGACATTCCACACAAAGCAGACTGTCCGTCTGTGTCCTTGAGCACTTTGCTTTGCTTCGTGCCAATGAGACGGCCGGCGCTCTAGACAGTACCCAAGGTTGGAGTATCCGGGTAGAACAGGTGGCTGGGTGCCATAGGAATCTTCCAGATCAGGAAACAACTTATGCTGAGGGACTTGGTGTTCTTTTCGGTTTCGAGGAAAGGCCTGCTTCAATGGAGCTCCACAGTGACGATGCTGATTTCTTCAGCACTGAGAGAGAAGGCCCTGGAGAAGATCCATCATGCCATTTAGGCCCATTTCTTGGTTTCTCATATGGAATCTTCTGCTTCTATGCCACACTCAGCCCTTGACCTGTGATGCATCTAGAGGCTGGTGCCATGAGGAGGGTGGGAGAGAAGATGAAACCTTCTTGGAAGATTCACAGAAGAATGAGGTCCTGGTGCAACCAATTTGTTTTATGGGACTGGGAGTCAGAAGAGGCCTCATTCCAGGAGATGGAACGACTGCAGGGTCTTACCCGAAGGTGCCTTCCACAGAGCATCCATTTTCCATGTGTGGTACTGCTGTACTTGCGGGGATATCTGGCCACAATTTGGGCAATTGGGAGCATCATGGGCAGGCTGAAGCAGTTCTAGCAAATGGAGTGGGTTTGCATAATAGACATGCCATGCCCACACCCAGAGGCCTTAAATCCACTAAGCACAGGTATTTTAGCCTTAGAATTTTCCATTCTTTCTCTTTTTTTTTTTTTTTTAAGAGAACTTAAAATTTCTGTTGAGAGGCTGCCGAGGCAGTGATGAAGACAGAGTCTTACCAGCTCACAAACCCTAAGGCAAAAAAAAAGAAAAAAAAGTTGAAAAAAGACTGAGGGGCTCACAAGACAAAAATACTTTTTCTGAGCTGTGAGAGCTGGGTTTGTGTCCGTGCCACTGGATGACATCATCCATATGTTATGACTGACTGACGACAGCTTGTCGACAGAGAACCTGTTTCTTTTTCCTCCTTCTTTCCCCCTCCTCCCCTCCTCTCGGGATCTCCGAGCAAAGATTATAACTGTATTTACTTGGAGCATTAGCTTTTAATGAATAATTTGGCAGGCTCCGAGCTAAATTCCTATTTATCATTACATTATGTTCAATGTGATTTCTATTCCATGAGGTTTCTTTTCCCTGAACAGCCCTTTCTTCCTCCTCCAGTACTCTTGGTGGGAAAAATAAATGAGGGGAGGAGAGGCACTGTTCTTGCTATTGTCAGGATGCACCAAAGGGACAGACATCCTCATCAGCTGCTGCCCCGGGGATTTTACATTCAACCCAGGGCCAGTGGCACTACCCCAGAGGAGTGGTGAGGACACAGCACTATAGTGCTATACTTGGAGGGGCCCAAAAAAGGTATATTGGCCCTGCTATAAAATGAACCCCAAATATAAAATGATTCTCTTATATTTAGGACAATACAGAACGTCTGGGTCCTGACTTTGATCTTTTCTGCTTCTTCCTCTGGCTGGGATCTGGGGTAGGATGTGACTATCTCTTCCTCAGCCCAGACCCAGCGGGACACCGCTGGCGCTTCCTCGCATGCCTTTAACCTCGGTTGCGGTTACAAGACGAGATAGGTTCTTTTCCAAAAAAAAAAAACCCTTCTCTGATAATTAGACAAATATGGTATTTGGGGTGCAAAGGTTGCAGAAGCACCCTATACTCTCCATTACCAGGCTCTGCTCTGCCTACAGCCCTGTACATACAGGGTTGTTTATACCCCAAGATACACAGGTTTCTGCCTCCCCAAAGCTTAAAACTGACAGTCTCCCATTAGGGCCAAATAGTTTCCATTTTTTTCCTATGGCAGTAAAAAATATCATTTTAATTGTCTTTCCTCACATGGAAAAACATTGAAGCTGGTACTGTGCAACTCACTTTCCTTTTGCTCTATAATATTCCATTAGACTAGAACAGGAAAAGTGTGTCAGGAAAGAGATTTGACATGATTCTGTTTTGGAGATGTTTCAATGTTTTGTTTTGTTTTAAATGACAGTATCAAAACTGATTTTAGTGCTAGCAATGTCCTGTGAAAACTGGAGGAAGAGCACACTCCTGAGCTGGTGGCACCCAGTTCACCATGGCCGGAAGTGGGAACCTCCCTGGAGTATTGTGCTGGCGCCCCTTTAAAGCTATTGTAGTGCCCCTGAAGTGGCAGCGCCCTGCGCGTCCGCATAGCTTGCAGATTCCTAAAGGCAGGCCCAGACAGTATCACAATCACCTCAATTCCTATGCCAGTAATGGTCACGGAGGATCAGCTAAAAGAAGGAGGGTGATCACTTGGCATTCTGTGCTTATTTTTTATAATTAAAAGCAGCCTGTGCAAAAGGTATGCAAAGCACATGATGTTTTCCTTTCTACTCGGTCCAGCTCAGCTGGATATGCATTTCCATGCACCTCAGTGGCTCTAAGACTACGAGTACGTACGTACTGCGGAAAATACCTCTTCTGCAGTTTATGAAGGGGAGAGGATCTCAGGAATCCAGCTTCTTGTATGAGGGAAAGTGTGAATCCAGAGGAGGGCCTGAAAGCACATGAAGAGGGGAGCAAAAGAAGAACGCTGCATAAAATGTAAAATGATTTTTTAAATGTTAGGTTGTAAATGTAACAGCTAAATGATGGATTTCATTGTGTTACACTATATTTTCTTGATGTTCCTCACCATTGAAACGTTTTAGTGGTAAGGCGAATAAGAAATCTGCAAAAGAAATAAATAGTGTGATGTCAGAGAGGAGGAGGGAGCAGGGCATGTGGCCAGTTTTTGGGTGGGGGAAAGTTGGCAAGCTTAGTGGTACAGGATTGGTGTTCACTCTTCCAAACAATTTCTGACGTATTGGCACCGAGTATCCCAGACTAAGTGACGCAGTGGTGAACTGAAAGGTTTCCAAAAACACATGGCAATATCCAGCCACTAAATCCAAAACTTCTTTCTTGCAAAATACTCCTGGGCCCTGTCCTGCAAGGGACCAGGAGCCTTGAAAAGCAGAGGATTTCGTCCCAAGACACGGGCAACCATTCTCCTCTCTCCTGGAAAAGAAGGCTGGACAAAAACTTCCTTCCAAAACAAAATTACAAAAGACAGAAGCAGCTCACTAGCCATGGGGTGTGAATTAGCTATAAATCTCTCACCCTGCACCTAGGTTCTTCACCAAGGCTCTGTCAGGCCGATTTTGTAAAGTGCTCTCAGCTGAGGGCACTTTTTAACCCGGTTTGGATGCGTATTATACAATAAAGGGTTTAACGCGTCCACAATGGTGCGTCCAAACCACCCTGAAACTAATAGCGCTCATCACATGCATATGCATGTTGATGAGGCTATCCTGGAAAAGGTAGTGAGGACAAAGATGGTAATGGAGATCAAAAAGGCAGAGGATAAACACAGAGGATCCCAGTGGCTAAAGGATAGAGATGAAGAAAAAGGGTAATCTGCACAGAGTAGCAATTAACCTAAGATTAAAATGGAATGGAGAAGTAGCAGGCTATGAAACAGCAAAACTAGGGATGAAGTCCCACTTCCACTCCTTGTGACACTGGGCACTTTACCCTCTATTGCCTCAGGTACAAGCTTATCTGGGGCGAGGAAAATACCCATGGTACCTGAACATAATGGGGCAGATTTTAAAAACCCTGCTCACGTAAATCCGCCCGGATTTACGCGAGCAGGGCCTTGCGCGCCGGCACGCCTATTTTCCATAGGCCACCGGCACGCGCAGAACCCCGGGACGCGTGTAGGTCCCGGGGTTTTTGGAAGGGGGCGTGTCGGGGGCATGGCCGAATGACGCGGCGTTTTGGGGGCGGGGCGCGGCATTTCGGGGGCGGGACCAGGGGTGTGGCACCGGCCCGGGGCGTTCAGGGGGTGTGGCCGCGCCCTCCGGAACCGCCCCCGGGTCTCGGCGTGCCAGCAGCCCGCTGGCGCGCGTGGATAAAGGTAAGGGGGGGGTTTAGATAGGGCCGGGGGGGTGGGTTGGTAGGGGAAGGGAGGGGAAGGTGAGGGGAGGGCGAAAGAAAGTTCTCTCTGAGGCCGCTCCGATTTCAGCCTTGCGCGCGCCGATCCAGGATTTTAGAAGATACGTGCGGCTACGTGCGTATCTTATAAAATCAAGCGTACTTTTGTTTGCGCATGGTGCGCCAACAAAAGTACGCGATCGCGCTTTCTTTTAAAATCTACCCCTATCTGCTTCGAAGTATCAAAAAGCAGACTAAAATATCTAATAATAATAAAGCTTGCTGGGCAGACTGGATGGACAGGTTACATCCAGTCTGCCCAGCAAGTCTGTTACTATATGATATTGATATTGTTTGATAGTCCATGAATGTTATTTTCTTTGTCATTCAACAAGTTTTGTTGCTTTTTACATTTATCTATTTATTTATTTATTTAAAAAAATTTATGTACCATCATTCGTATTCACATCACAACGGTTTACAATATAAAAACATCAAATGCAATGAAACAAATAAATTAAAATATACGTCTTAAAATAGGTATTAAAAGTTATAAATCACAGATAGCAATTATAGGTAAAGCTAACTAAAAAGCTAATACCAGAATCTGAATAGTTAGACAAGTTTAAAGAGCCTTATGGAACTGTGATCTATACGTATATATACAGTTTCCAAAGTCTAGACGTTATTACTATTGTCATTCCTTGGTTTGATCTGAATATGCTAGCTCAAAGAGCCAGGTCTTGAGATCCTTCTTGAATTTTTTTGTCTTTGTCTGTAGTCTTAATTCTGCCGGCATGGTGTTCCATAGACTAGGCCCTGCAATTGAGATGGCTCTCTCCCTGACCTGCGACAAATGTGCTGTATTTACTATTGGAATATATATAGTAGTCCTTTGTTAGCTGATCTTAGTGATATAAAATAAACTTAAATAATAATAATATGTATATATTCATATTGATATATATCTAGATAGATAGACAGATAGATTCTATCCTTGAATTCCATTTTGGAATTTTGCTGGATGATATGATCATTTCTATCCCCTATATAGTATATCCAATCTAGCAGTAAACAAGGCTAATTTAATATGTATCAGGCAATCAAAAACCTCTGAAAATAAAACCTTTGAAAATAAGCTTGCAGATCAGATGCACAGACCTGCAAACTCCCCGCGGGATATGCAATTGAAGTGTCAGGAAAGGCGGAATATAAATAAATATTTTAAAAAATTACCCCCATGTTTATTAGAAAATAAACTTCCAGCTCAGAATTGCTTAATGTGGCTAGCATAGGCTGATTGATTGATTGATTTATTTATTTATTTATTTATTTATTTATTTATTTTATTTTATTTTATTTTTATATACCGATGTTCCTGTAAAGAATACATATCGCACCGGTTTACAAGGAACTGAACAGACGCCTCCAGGGCGGAAATACATTAAAACAGTCGCCTCAAGGCAGAATACATTAACACAAGTATACAGGAAAACTATTAAAAGAGAACTTTCATAAACTCAATTAAATGTAACTGTGAACCATAAATCAGGAACATATGTACAGAGGTAGGTATATCGTCTGATGTGGCTGATGTGGAAGGTACATACCTTTCCTTAAAACCACTTTTGGTTCTTTGGTGATAAGCAGCTGCTCTTGTTGAGCTTGAACTGGAACTATCAAAGGTGGTGGAACAAATCAGAACCCCACAGCACACTGTAAACATGACCCCATCTCAAAAAACACACACACACCTGGCCTCCCTCTCTTCTTCTTCTTGTTTTCTTAACTAAGCAGATCTGGCCAACGTAACTTTTGTGCCAATATCATTATTTGTCATTCCTCATAACAAGATGGGAAATGTAGGATGGGGGACCCTGTACCATAATCCAGATTGCTCAGTGAGCATTATTATGTACTATAACAGAGATTCCCCAACTCTCTTCTGCCAAGGATCCCTTTGTTATCTGACTTCATTTTTCCGGCAACTTATTCCAGCCACCCATGACATCAGTCATCATCATATACTGCTTGTGATGCACCATGGTTACAAACAAGAAATTAAATAAAAATCCCTACAGACATCGGGAGATATGTGGACATTTCACGAGGCCTTGTTTCCTTTTATATTGCACAGAAAAAAATATGAGTACAAATAGGACCGAATTTTAAAAGCGCTGCTCACACTAAGAATCCGATATATGCATGTATCTGGGCCGTGTGCGAGCGACGTGTATTTTAAAAGCAGGACATTTTGCACGTACATACATGAGCGTGAGTAAAAAAAAAAAGGGCGGAAAAGGAGTGGAGTTGGGGGTGGAGCATGGGTGTTCCGGGGCAGGACCAACAATTAAGCAGGGAACTCCATATTTTAAAACTGGAGGCCACAGCACACGGCGACTTGTTAGCCACATATGCTTATTGGTGCACCTGAAGAGGTGCAAATCTGCAGAACTCACTTTTTAGGGCTGACACAACAGAGTGAGGGGTCCAGGTCAACGGGGGGGGGGGGGGGGAGGGGCCTGCAAGATGAAGAGCCAGAGGGGTCTAGATGACCTCAAGATTGACTGGGCAAACTTTGAAAATTGCTTGCCCTATGTGTGGGTAAAATTAACTCACACAATGCTGCTGCCTGCATAATTTTACCAGGAGGTGCAGGTGTAAAAGTGTGCATGGTTTTACTAGGTGATTTTCAAGGTGAAAGCATGCACATAATTTCACTTTGAAAATTGAATGTAAAGTCTGCAGGTAAAAGATACCTGAGGACTTTGCACCAATGCGAAGTTACAAAAGTTACTCCCATAGGGGTAGATTTACAAAAAATGCGCGTTCGCGTACTTTTGTTGGCGCACCAGTCGCAAACAAAAGTATGCTGGATTTTAGTAGATACGTGCGTAGCCACACGTATCTGCTAAAATCCAGGATCGGCGCGCGCAAGGCTGCCGATTTTGTGCAGCCGGCGCGCGCCGAGCCACGCAGCCTGCCTCCGTTCCCTCCAAGGCCGCTCCGATTTCGGAGCGGCCTCGGAGGGAACTCGCTTTCGCCCTCCCCTCACCTTATCTCCCTTCCTCTATCTAACCCACCCCCCCGGCCCTATCTAAACCTCCCCCCTACCTTTGTCGGGGGATTTACGCCTCCCGGAGGGAGAAGTAAATCCCCGCGCACCAGCGGGCCGCTAGCGCGCCGAGATGCGACCCGGGGGCGGTTCCAGAGGGCGCGGCCACGCCCCCAGACCGCCCCGGGCCGAAACCACGCCCCCGGGCCCGCCCCCGAAATGCCGCGTCCTGCCCCCAAAACGCCGCGCCGATCGGCCACACCCCTGACACGCCCCCGACACGCCCCCTCGAAAAACCCCGGGACTTACGCGAGTCCCGGGGTTTTGGGCGCGCCGGCAGGCCTATGGAAAATAGGCGCGCCGGCGCGCAAGACCCTGCACGCGTAAATCCGGGCGGATTTACGCGAGCAGGGCTTTTAAAATTCGCCCCATACTGAACACATTAACAAACACAAAAAGAGGTTGAAATAGCACAAGTTGGAAACTAGAGAACACCAATCATCAAGGCTTCAACCATGGCTACTTATTTTTCTTATTTATCTATTTCTTACATGTATAGGCCGCTAATATCGAGGCCCGCAGCAGCTTACAAGTATACATACATAGTAAAACATTGAACAAAGACAGAAGGATAAGTAATCAGAAAAGGAGTCTTTAGGCTGCGTGTTCTCTCGGGTCTAAGTAAACTTCAACATGCTCCGGAATTTCGTACCATCCTGCAAGCCTCGATATTTCCAATTATTGATTACTGTAATAGTCTTTATGTTGGCCTTCTGCATTCAATACTACGGCCACTACAACTTTTGTTAAACTCTACAGCTCGCTTAATCAGTGGTTTGAAACTATTTGATCACATCACCCCCAGCGTTGAGTTACATTGTCTCTCAATTGGTGAAAGAATTACCAATGAAATTGCTATGACAATTTTCAAATTGGTTTCTGATCAGTCTTGTCCATGGGCTAATTAGATGTTCCATCCCCTAGAGTCGCAAGTTTACATAATACTCAGGAACGCTCCTTTTCAATTGCCAGTCCAGTCCTCTGGAACTCTTTACCAATGGAGCTATGCCAGTGTGACTCGGTCAAAAGTTTTAGAGAGCTTTTAAAAACCTTTCTGTTTAAAGTCAGTCTATTTTTAATGTTTTATTATTTTAATTAGCTTTTTAACTGACCCTACATTTTATTTTAATATTTTTGCTTTTTATATATTGCATATTTTATGCCATATTGACATTTTAGTTTATTTTTTATATTTTATGATAAATTATATGTATGTTTCCTAGTACATCACCTAGACCTATTTTTAGAGTTAGGCGATTCATAAATTTTAATAAATGTAAATATATATAAAATCTTAAAACATAAAATCAGTAAAAATATAAATATTAAAACCTGATAAGACTTAGACGATATCTTTAAACACAATAGGGTAGATTTTAAAACATACGCACACGTGTCCATGTGCGCATGGTTCCCAGCGTGCACATGGACATGTTGATTTTATAACATGCACTTGCCAGCGTGCTATGTTATAAAATTCGTTGGCCATGTACACATGCGTGCCAGATTTTATAATCCACACATGCATATGCGGGCAGTGCGCAAAAGGGGGGTTGAATTTTTGCAAAGTCCACACGGCAGCACAATCGGGCCTTCCCCAGTTCCCTCCCAGTCCGCTCCAATTAAGGAGCAGACTGGGAAGGAACTTCCCTAACCCTCTGCCTAACCTTCCTTCCCCCTCCCCTCCCCTCTCCTCTCCTCTCCTCTCCTCTGCTCTCCTTCCCTCCCCCTAAACCTAACCTACCTTGTCTCTATTTTTTTATTTTATTACTTACTGCTCGTTGGGAGCAGAAGTAATTTATGCATGCTGGCCGGCTGCCGGCACCGCTTCCCTGGGACAGCGGCTAATGGCCGCTGTCCCGGCCGGCCTCCATCCTGCTCCACCCCTCCCCGCTCCCCGGCCCACCCCTTTCTCAGGGCCTGGCACTTGTGCGTGTATCGCCACTTAAGCGAGTGGCCGGGCCCTTTTGAAAATGCACGCAGTGTGCGCAGGGCCCGGCCACGTGCTCAAGTGGAGATTTTTACGCACATGGCTAATTTAAAATTTGGCTGAATACGGGTAGCTATTGTCCACTCACAAATCTTTTATGTGTAATATATTTTATTAAGTGATAACCGAACAAGTTATGTATGAGCGGAGGCAACATATAAACAAAGAGAAACAATGAAGCACTCTAGGAATATACAAAATGCTGATTAGTAAATTTATCACTCCTTTCAGAATAAACAATCAGTACCTAGAAATTCCCTTCAATCCTTCCCCCCCAATTTACCTTCCCGTCCCCCACCCACCCCAGAGAAACCTAATTTAAACACAAACAAGGTCCAGATACTCTTCAAATATGCATAGTCAATCATTGAGAGCCAGACTTCTAGCTCTATGGGGCAAAGTCTGTAGATAGGATTCCCAGGTGTGGAGAAAAATGTTTCGTCTTTTAGGTGATCTGCGGACGAAGAAATTCTCCATCTGCATTAGTTTATGGAAGTGGATCCACCAGGTCCAAAAGGAAGGTGGCTCGTCATCGCGCCAATGAAGAAGAATGACTTTTTTCCCCACCAGTCCAGCCTTTTTGAGCAAAGTTCGTAGACCTGGGCCCACCACTAGGTAACGGGTGACACAGTGAAACAGCCAGAGATAAGGTGATAACGGTAAGCAAACCCCCACTAGTGGTTCTAAGTAGCCAACAATTTGTCGCCAATAGTTATTAATTGCTTGGCACTCCCAGAAAACATGAGACAGAGTCCCCGTCCACTTCCAGCAGCATACACATTTATCAGTGTTGACAATGCCAGCTTTAAATGCAATCTGGGGAGAGAGATAAGCCCTATGTAAAAATTTTAAAGTGCATCTCCCGAAAATACATATTGCCAGTAATAGAAAGTATACTCCTCACACTGAATGAGAAAATAGGAGGAGTTAACAAGAACGCCCCGTCTCGATTCCAACAGTCAACTGTAACTTGATAGGAGTCCATGGGGGCACCACAGGCCAGCCGCCTATAGTAAATCGAGAGAGATGGGTCCCTTGTTTGATCAAATTGAAAAAACCCGTCCAATGCTTTAAAAGCTGCTAAATGTTGATCAGGGGACCCAAGGTCCGAAGGTAGTGTCCAAGTTGCAAATATCCAAACAAGTGAGTCCCAGGGAGCCCATACAATTCTTGAAATTGGTCAAAGGGTAGGAGGCGGCCTTCGGCATCCATTGCATGACCCAAGTATAGTCTACTGTTGTGGTCCCAGGTCCAGAAGTGCGCAGTCGTGGACCCTGGAGCAAAATCTAAGTTACTCCTGAGGGAAGTTAAATATATACAATGTCAGGGAATTCCCAGAAAATGAGTGGGGTGTGCCCATGTTTTCCTCAGTGGCGCAGTCAGTGGATGATTAACCAGCAAAGGTGGAACTTTGGTTCTAGGGCTCATAAGAACATAACTCAAGGCCACCGGTCTAGTGAAAGTAGCTTCAGCCATTATGTTAACAAAAGGGGACATCCTCGGACCAAGCGGAGATTGGCTGCCATCTCATATCGATGAAGATTAGGTACCCCCATACCACCCCTGTCCCACGGATGTTTTAGCCAGTGTAAAGGTATCCTAGCCTTCCCACCCCTCCAGATTAACCGGCGCAACATCTGGTCCACATGAGTGAGATCACGAGATAATAGTAGCAAGGGAAAGTTTCGGAATATGTACAACCATTTAGGTAATATTACCATTTTAAACAAATTAACCCGGCCGCCTAAGGACAACGGCAGGTTGTGCCACATTTGTAACTTCTCCTGAGTGGCTTGAAGCAGCAAAGAGATATTGCGGTGATAAATTTGGTGTACATCAGTGGTGAGGTATATCCCCAGATATTTAAGAGAACCCTGAGCCCACTGCAGGGGGAAGGATACCCCCCAGCGCTCCTTAAGTGAGTCAGGGAAGGCCAGGGCTTCAGATTTATCCCAGTTGATTTGCAAGCCTGAGAAGGCTGCATAATGGTGAAACAAATCAAGAAGCGCCTGTAGCGACCTGTGTGGGGACGTGAGAAAGAGCAACACATCATCCGCGAAGGCCGCATACTTAAAAATTTCCGATTTCCCCCCCCCCCCCCCCCCACCTTGAAATTGTAGTCTCCTGATAGCTGGAGTGGATTGTATGGCTAGCAAGAAAGGTTCTAACATAAGTAGGAAAAGTAGCGGGGACAACGGGCAGCCCTGTCGAGTCCCTCTGCCCACGGCAAAGAGTCAGTAAGTCCCCCATAAACCTGTATACAGGCCTCCGGGGCACTATACAAGAGTTCAACCACTTGGTAAAAAAAACCCACCAAACCCCATCAGTTGTAGCACATGGAACATATAGGCCCACTCCACCCTGTCAAAGGCTTTCTCTGCCTCCAGACTAACCACCAAATATGGTTTGTCCACTAGAGATGTGCATTCGTTTTTGCCGAATTGGAAAATTGCAACGAAATTGTCCAATTCGGCATGTTTCAGGGAGCCCGAAAAAAATCAGGATTTTCCTTTTTTTTCACAAAAATTCGTCTTTCCGATTAGTGCGCACTAACGGGAGTCAGTGAGCGCTAACTCCCCATTAGTGCGCGCTAAGTCCTGTTAGTGCGCACTAACAAAAACTAACAAAAACTAACAAAATCTAATGGTTTTTGTTAGTGCGCGCTAACGGGGAGTTAGCGCGCACTAACTAAAAATCGATTTTTCGCGAAAAAAAAGACCCGAACCGAAAAAAAACGACATTTTCCATGGTGGCCAAAAAACGAAGAACGACACGAACACAAAAAACGATGCACATCTCTATTGTCCACCCGTTGACATAGCTGTGACAATCTGACGGATGTTTCGTAAGGCATATCTTTTTTTAACAAAACTTACCTGTCCTGGTTGTATAAGAGAAGGCAGAACATTCCCTAAGTGGTCAGTGAGAATCTTTGCCAAGATTTTATGGTCCACATTCAACAGGGAAATGGGACGATATGATGTAGGTAGTAGGGGGTTTTTACCCGGTTTCGGAATGAGAGTGACATGTGCCTGATTCCCTCCTGGAGGAAAGGTCCCCTGACCAATTAAGGACTGAAAAACTGTGGGAAGAAGTTTAGAAATCGGGTCCACCAGACATTTGTAAAACTCCGAGCTATATCCATCAAGGCCGGGAGCCCTCAATTTGCGCATTTGATGTATTACCCGGCTGACCTCTTCTTCGGATATGGGTTCATTTAAATAACGACTATATTCCAATGTTAAGGAAGGGAGCTGAATGAGGTCCCCAAATGTCTCCCACTTGGAGGCATCCCAACCCTCTGTACAGTACAGCTGAGAGTAATACGTGTGAAAGGCCAGACGAATACCTTCAGCATCAGTTACTATCTGCTGTCGGGTATTCTTGATAGCAGGGATATGGCGATTCCCTCTGGCCGATTTGATTAGGTTAGCCATCAATTTACCAGATTTTTGCCCAAATTGAAAAAGCTTATATTGATAAAAAAGCAGGCTTTTCTTGGTTTGTTGGTGGATTAGAGAATTAATAGCAGTTTACAAAGAGAGGTATTTTTCCCTATTTTCCAAGGAGTGACAATGCAACAAATCCCGCCTAGCTTTTTGAGGCTGAGCACTTAGAGTGAGGAACCGTTTGTCTATAGATTTTTTCCGGTATGCTACATACGAGATTGTCTCCTTGAAGTACTACTTTGGCTGTATTCCAAAAAAGAATAGGGTCGTCTTTATGTTGGGCATTCGAAGTTTCAAATGCAGCCCAGCATTCTTTTAAGTATTCATGAAAAGCGACATCCTCCGCTAAAAAATAGGGGTACTTCCAAGTAAAGGTAGAATATGGTGATAGAGGATTCATCACCTCGAGTCAAATCGGGGCATGGTCGGAATTTACGATCTCCTCAATCCCCGCCCCAACAACTTTAGAGAAATGATTAGTGCTCAGCAACAAGTAGTCCAGCCGTGAATGAGTGGCATGGGCCCTGAAAATATGTGTAAATTCCCTCTCTTGGGGGTGTAATGTTCTCCAAACGTCTGTAAGGTGCAAAGAGTTTTCCAAAAGTGCTAGCCCCTTGCTAGGTAATCCCTGGGTTTTAGCCGCAGCATATTTATCTAAAAGTGGGTCTCTAACAGCATTGAAATCCCCGCCCACTATGATAAAGTCATCAATATGTGGAAGAAGTAAAGCACAGAGCTCATGAAAAAAGGACACTCAATACACATTAGGGGCATAGACATTACATAATATAACAGGAGTTTGATTATATTCCCCTGCCAGAATGATATATCTACCATATTGGTCCTTAATTTCCTTGGTGATCGTGAGGGGAAAGGACCGCCGAACCAATATGGCCACCCCAGCTGACTTTGAACTGGCCAATGCATAGTGGACCGAACCCACCCATCACTGCCTCAACTTCTCATGTTCTAAATCAGATAAATGGGTTTCCTGCAGGAAGGCGACATCTGCCTTCTTCCTATGCAGTGACTACAAAATTTTGGTCCGTTTAATAGGAGAGTTAACGCCCCCTATGTTCCAAGAGAAATAGTAAAAATTATGAGTACTCAGGTAAGCTCAATGACAGTGAGTTGTGTGAAACAAAATACGTACCCGATCATATGAGGGAAAGCGCCTCCCAGCCGAGCGCCCCCCTCGAAAACATGAAATGAGAGTACCTGGAAAGTTCTATAGGTTCCCCTGTGGAACCCACAACTGGTCTCCATCCCCTTCCCTCCAACCCCTCTGATCCAACACCCCTAGACCCACCACCTTAGGGATAGTAGGGGGAGATCACTATGACACAATGCTTGGCCCCTTCCCCCCCCCCCCCCCCCCCACCCACCAGACAGTGCACAATAAAATACAACCATTCAACTGAGAAGAATTCAAAAAAAGGAAAAGGACTCCGAGGGCGGGAAAAAGTACTGATGAGGTCCGTTAGCAAATATTTCAAGACAGTCGGTATCAAGACGCCAACCCTCACAAAGTAAGGGAACACTGGGGTTGCTCGCTGGTACACATCAGACTGGCTCCTGACCAGATAGAGCATGCCATGTTTCTCCCCCCCATATAGGTCAAATTGCGGGGAAGCCTCCCACGCCAAACCATTGTGAGTCCTCTTCCGTGAACAACTTGTGGTGTGAAAGAAAAAAAACTATGAACAGCACTGCATACCCAGAACACCATGCAGTTCGTAAACACAAAGCATGGAACTGGTAGTTGAAACAGTGTAAAGCAGTCCAACTGTCAAATAATAATATTCAAGCAGCCCTCCAAGTTATCAAGAAGCTGCAATCCGTTGCTGGCCAGTCCGCAGACCCGTTTCAGATGATGGTGGCGGCCTGTACTGGCAAGGCCTGCATATATTGCTGTATTGATTCCACGTCCGTAAACCAACGAACACCCTGGTCCGATTGAACCCGCATCTTGGCTGGGTAGACAAGCACGGCATGGATGCCTCTTTGGTAGAGCTGCGTGCAGTATGGTGCCAGAGCTCTGCGTTGTTGAGAGACCACCTGAGAAAAGTCTTGGAATATCAAGACAGGTTGGTTTTCATAGCTTGGCTTGTTCCCTTGTTGGAAAGCCCTGATAATCGCCGCCTTGTGAGAATAATTTAAGACTTTGGCTATAACCACTCGGGGTTTAGCCTGGCCTTCTCGCTTGGGGCCTAGACGGTGGGCCCGCTCCACACGGAGAGGGCCCGATACCCTGTGAGCTTCAGTGCCTGCGGGAGCCAGCCCTCAAGAAAACTGGGTAATTGAAATTCTGGCAGGCTCTCCGGCAGCCCTACTAACTTTATATTGGCCCTCTGCGAGCGGTTCTCAAGATCTTCTATTTTGAGGACCTGCTTCCCGAGCTCCACCTTCAGTGCCGCAATATCAGAGGTGGCCACGTGGAGGCCATCTTGGTTCCCGGAGACCCGGGCTTCCAGATCAGCGAAACGGCGACCAATTGCTGCCATCCTCGCATTCAGTTCTTTGAGCTGCTCAGAGATTTTTTGGAGTTCCGGGGTAAGTACGGCGAGAACCTCCGCCGTCAGTTTGGCCGCTGGGCTCGGTGCGACCGTGCCTTGCCCTGGCAACCCCGCCACCACTTCCGGGTTGATATCAGACGGGCAGGCCTTCTTGCGTTCTTTTTCTTTCTCCTTCTCCTTTTTTCCAACCTGCGCCGCCATCAGGGTCCCGCTAGCAACCAAGTACTGCAGTCGTTCACCTCCGAGTTAATCAAGGGTAGAAAGGGCCTCTGATGCAGCTGGATGGGGCGTGAAAGCAGGGGCCTGAGCTCCGCGACAGGGGATCACATCCTCTCCCGTCAAGGTGTCATGTGATCTCCCACAAATCTTTTCTATGCATTCATGTGAATAAACAAAAGATACACAAAAGGATAATAGGAACTCATGCCAACAAGCCATCAACAACCTACTGACAAGTCTCAATTTGATTCTTAATCAAAACAAGACAGAGTACCTTCTCATTTCCCAAGACGGAAACCACCCACAATCTATCACAAACCTGGCCTCCCAATTAATCCTATCCCCACAAGTCAGAAACCTGGGAGTCATACTAGATAACCAAATGAATTACAGATCTTTCATCAACATCGTAAAGGATGGATTTTTCAAACTACAAGTCTTAAAAAGATTGAGACCCCTCCTCCATTTTCAAGATTTCCGATCAGTTTTTCAAGCAATCACTCTCACTAAAATCGATTACTGCAATTCACTACTACTTGGCCTCCCTGCTAACTCCACAAAACCACTACAGATGTTGCAAAACGCTACAGCAAGGATTCTAACCAAGACAAACAAAAGAGACCATATATCACCCATCTTGAAAAACCTACACTGGCTTCCTATCAAATTCAGAATACTTTTCAAAGCACTCTCATCAATCCACAAGGCAATACATAACATCGCCCCACTCGAGCTCAAGATCTCTCTTCAACCTCACACCTCCGCCAGACCAGTGAGACAAGCATACAGAAACAACCTACAGGTCCCACCGATGAAGACAGCATTAAGTAAAAGAGCTTTCTCCACAGCTGGTCCCAAACTTTGGAACTCTCTTCCATCAGACCTCAGACTAGTGCAATGCCCTATTGTATTTAAAAAAAGACTCAAGACCTGGTTGTTCAACCAAGCATTCTCCTAACTTCAGCTTTTTATTAGAATTCCAACCTATGATCCCTTTCTTTGGTAACCTCCCAGAGAACGCTCTTGTCATTTATCTCTATGCAGTCTAATATTAAAAACCTAGCCTTAATCTTAACATCTGTTCTTAACTCCAGCCTACATTAGGCTCCATAACATTTACTTTATGTTGTTAACCCCACTTATTTGTATCCAAGTTCAATCTACCTGTTTATTGTAAGACATCATCTTGTCATGGTTACTGTTTAAAATGTAAACCGACTTGATTAGTAATTCTGTTACTGGAAAATTGGTATATAAAAGTGCTAAATAAATAAATAAAATAAATAATAGCTATGGTTAAAGCCCTGACAATTAGGGCTACTCCTCACAAGCTGCAAACTTGTGCTGATTGAATCCCC
Organism: Rhinatrema bivittatum; assembly: GCF_901001135.1. Lineage (NCBI taxonomy): Eukaryota > Metazoa > Chordata > Amphibia > Gymnophiona > Rhinatrematidae > Rhinatrema > Rhinatrema bivittatum. Next base: position 247,335,500 of record NC_042617.1, read on the forward strand.
TTTTATATTTATACCATAAGCCCAACAGATGTGCATGCATTTTTCTGTGGGAATACTATTAGGCATGTTTTGCATGTACACTGAGGATACTCTGTATTCCCTTTCTGGCTAGGATCATCACTATGAGAGTGCTGGGAGTACTTTTAATTAAATTAGACAATCCAAAAGTCTAAACAACGATATGAGAAAACAAAAAATGCAAAGCTTTGAAATTTATATATGAAGAGGATGAGGACCAGGCAGGATCAGTGTGAAAGTAATTATAAGAGTATACTGTAGCTTGTGGATTACTGCCTGCTTTCCTCCCCCTTCTTTCTCTGTGGGAAGTGACAGGGCTACTGAAGATTACTACTCATTACCTTACATGTCATCTGAGAAGCCCAGAAAAAGACAACCGTTTATCTCAGAATCAGACCTTAAAACAAATAATCCTATGCCTTTTAGGTAAGAAACTTATACTACAATCCTTAATAGGGATATGCAAAGCCCAAACCTTTCAGTTCAGGCTTCGTTTTCAGCCCGCCATGGGAAATATCGTATTTCCCGCGGTTCGGGCCTTTGTAATTCGGGGGGGGACCCAAATTCGGGTTAGTGTGCACTAACTCCCGTTACTGCATGCTAACATTTTAACGTTAGCGTGCACTAACAGGAGTTAGTGTGCACTAACAGGAGTTAACACGCACCAACTCCTGTTAGTGTGCTCTAACCCAAAACCGAATTTTTCCTGAAATTTTGGGAAAAATTTGTTCAGGTTTCAGGGTCCCTGAACCTGAACCAGAACAAATTAAGCAATTTCGTTGAAATTGCCTAATTCATCCTGAAATTTTGCACATCCCTAATCCTTAATATAGCATATACTTATAAACCTTAGCATATTATATCAGGGCAATACATGCTTAGGATGTTATTAATAAACAGTAAAATATCCCCATAATTTTAGAAGATTATCATGAGTCTCACCACTGGAGATATCTGTGCTGCCGTAAGAGAAGCTGGAGTTCATGGAGGCTGTCTCTGTCGATGGGAGCACATGTTAGTGTCCCCATCTGCCTGCTGGGCTAAGAGGACTTGTTGATCCCTGGAGAAGAAAAAGATAGGCTCAACTCAGACTGACAGGTAGCAGGCAGGAGACTCTTACGTGCAGTGCCTTCCAGGATACAGAAGCTCGTCTGTTGGATTGCAGGGAGGGGCAGGGAGCGATGGCTCAGGTGTTGCCTTCTGATGGTTTTAATGGACCTTCTTCATTGCTGCCCTCCTGAGCCTCTCTCCCATGCTGTTTTTAAGAGCATGGAAATGGAAATTCAGTAGCTCTTACATAGGGGGTCTCTTCTTTACTTCAAACTGTTGGACCCTCCCTTTTTCTTGACTCGTTCTGTGGCGCATGACCTCCGACGTGAGATCAGGGCGCGTGACATTTGACCAAGGAGCTGATCTGCCCATGGAATAGAGCTGACTTGTCTGCTAAGACCATTTTCCAGGCAGATCTGGCTTTGCTGCAGGTCTTAGACACACACATACATACATACACACACACACACACACACACCTGGCCTGTATTGTCATAGGTCCATTCTGTTTATGGAGGGAAACTTTTATTCTTTCAGAAGAGCTTGGTTAAGCACTTTGTGCTGGCAGACCCCTTAATTCAGTCACGTATTGGTTTCTGGCCAAAGTTCATTGTGTCTGCAATCCTCTGCTGGAATACAAGTCTAGCGTTCATTCTGTGAAGTCAGAATTCATATTTTGCTGCATAGTAGTAAAACTTCAGATATCTTCCTACATGTGGCAATGTGTGATTCTTGCAATATTTTTGTGATTTTACAATCAATCCCAAGGTCAACATCCCAACTACCCATTTTTTTTTTTTTATAAATGTGCCTTTCTTCTAGCCCCCCTCCCCTTAAGAACATAAGAACATAAGAAATTGCCATGCTGGGACAGACCAAGGATCCATCAAGCCCAGCATCCTGTTTCCAACAGAGGCCAAAAACCAGGCCACAAGAACCTGGCAATTACCCAAACACTAAGAAGAACCCATGCTACTGATGCAATTAATAGCAGTGGCTATTCCCTAAGTATAATTGATTAATAGCCATTAATGGACTTCTCCTCCAAGAACTTATCCAAACCTTTTTTGAACCCAGCTACACTAACTGCACTACCTTCTCTGGCAACAAATTCCAGAGCTTTATTGTGCGTTGAGTGAAAAAGAATTTTCTCCGATTAGTCTTAAATGTGTTACTTGCTAACTTCATGGAATGCCCCCTAGTCCTTCTATTATTCGAAAGTGTAAATAACCGAGTCACATCTACTCGTTCAAGACCTCTCATGATCTTAAAGACCTCTATCATATCCCCCCTCAGCCGTCTCTTCTCCAAGAGACGGCTGAGGGGGGATATGATAACCTCTTCAGCCTTTCCTCATAGGGGAGCTGTTCCATCCCCTTTATCATTTTGGTTGCCCTTCTCTGTACCTTCTCCATCGCAACTATATCTTTTTTGAGATGCGGCGACCAGAATTGTACACAGTATTCAAGGTGCGGTCTCACCATGGAGCGATACAGAGGCATTATGACATTTTCCGTTCTATTAACCATTCCCTTCCTAATAATTCCTAACATTCTATTTGCTTTTTTGACTGCTGCAGCACACTGAGCCGACGATTTTAAAGTATTATCCACTATGATGCCTAGATCTTTTTCCTGGTCTTTTTCCTAGTCAATCACATTCCCCTGCATACCTGTTTTCCCAATGATACTTACATTTTCTAAGGAACTCCTTAAGGAGTTGCAGCCAAACCGTGCTGCCTTTTCTGAATCAAGCAGGAGCTGACTGAACATACAATGTACTTCCATTCTTGATAGATTGGACCCTTGGCACGAGGTGGTGTTGGCGAGGAAATCAAGTTCTACATTTTGGTGAAGTCCATCCACCCGGTGGTCCTGGGCCTTCCGTGGCTCCAATGCCACTCCCCTCATTTAGACTGGACCACCCTGCAGCTTACTGAGTGGGGTCCTCACTGCCGAGGATCCTGTCTGAAGCCTGTCAAACTTGCAGAGGTTCCCCGGTCTCTCTCAATAGCTACTGCGACCTCTGGAGTTCCAGCTCCTTACTCTGACTACACCAGTGTCTTCTCTAAGCAGATGGCTGACATCCTGCCACTTCTCCGAAAGTTCGACTGTGCAATCGAACGCCTACCCGGGACCTCACCCCCTCGGGGCTGGGACTATCCACTTTCAATTCCCGAGACCCAGGCAATGGCTGACTACATCAAGGAAAATCTGACCAAGGACTTTATCAGGCCCCTCTTCCTCACCCTCAGGGGCTGGATTCTTTTTCATAACCAAAAAAGATGGTTCCCTGTGCCCCTGTATTGATTACAGGGGCCTTAACACCATCACCCGCAAAGATAAATATCTGCTATCCTTAATCAACGAGTTCTTCGACCGCCTGCAGGGTGCCACCATCTTCTCCAAGCTCGAATTGAGAGGCACCTACAACCTGGTCCGGATTAGCCCTGCTAATCCAGTACTCGAGATGGGCATTAAGAGTACCTAGTGTGCCCTTCGGCTTTTGCAATGCCCCGGTGATCTTCCAGTGAATGATGAACGAGATATTCCAGGACTTCCTCTATAGCAAAGTGCTCGTTTATCTGGATGACATCCTGATCTATTCCAGGGACCTACAGATGCACCGCCAGGATGTGTGCCTTCAGCGCCTCTGGGATCATCACTTGTACACCAAATTGGACAAGTGTGTCTTCAAGAAGCCGAGCCTACCCTTCCTAGGCTACATTGTATCCAAAAACAGCTTTGCCATGGACCCCAGCAAGCTTCAGTCTATCCAAGATTGGCTTCAACCGTCCAGCCTACACACGCTCCAGCGCTTCCTGGGGTTCACCAACTATTATTGCTAGTTCATGGCCAACTAATCTGTCATTGCAGTGCCCTTAACAGCCCTCACCAAGAAAGGCGCTGAACCGAAGAATTGGATACCTGATGCTAAATCGGCCTTTCAGGCCCTCAAGGAGGCCTTCTGTAGGAAGCCGTGCCTGCAACACCTGGACCCTAACCGGAAGTTCATTGTCGAGATGGACACCTCCTCCGAGGGAGTTGGGGCTGTCCTCAGCCAATGATCTCCCAAGGGGAAGCTCCATCCGTGCTTGTTTTACTCCCACAAGTTTTTGCCCACGTAGAGTCGGCGATTGAGAGTTGTTTACCATAAAGTTGGCCCTGGAAGAATGGCGCCCCTGGCTCAAGGGAGCTCAACACCAGTTTGTTATCTACACTGACCTTAAAATCTCGAGCACCTGAAACAAGCACAGCTGCTCAACGCCAGGCATGCCCGTTGGTCACTTTTGTCAATTTGATGTTGACCTCAAGTACCACCCAGGAGAGAAGAACCTACAGGTGGATGCGCTTTTGCACTCATTTGAACCCGAAGATGTACCTGACACTCTTCAACACATCATCGACCCCGCTTGCATTCACCTGCTTGTCTCCACACCGGTGCCCGTCGGGAAGGCGGTAGTTCCTAGCAGACTTCGCTAAAAGGTCTTGCGCTGGGCCTACGACTCCTGACTCGCCAGACACCTTGGGCTCCTTTACTCCAGACACCTTTACTCCAGCGTTACTACTGGTGGCCAAACATGATCCAGGATGCTCGAGCCTATGTGGATTCTTGCGTCATATGTGCCCAACAGAAAGTTCCTGTGGGCCAGCCATGGGGCCTTCTCCAGCCGTTACCTGTTCCAAAGGCTCCATGGGTGCATGTCTCCATGGACTTCATGGTAGACCTCCCCAAATCTTATAGCCATACCACGATTTGGGTAATCATGGACCGCTTTCTAAGATGGCCCACCTCTTCCCGCTCTGGCATCTGCTCCCGAACTGGCCCGCCTTTTCTTCATCCAGGTCTTTCAACTACACGGCCTGCCCAAATATATCACCTCTGACTGTGGGGCTCAGTTCGTAGCCTGGTACTGGTGGGCCCTTTACCTAAATTTCGGTGTGAAGCTATGCTTCACCACCGCATACCATCCTCAAGCGAATGGTCAGGCAGAGCTTACCAACTGCTCCTTGAAAGCCTTCCTGAGGGCATACTCCGTGCGGCAGGACAATTGCTTGCAACTTCTACCCTGGGTGGAATTTTCACATAATTCTCACGTCTGTGAATCCACTGGAGCCTCACCATTCTCTATCATCTACAGCCAACAGCCTCAGCCTCCTCTGCCTGTATGACTGTCTGTCTCTTCTCCTGCGGCCTGAGCTACCGCTTAAACCTTACATGCGGTGTGGATCCAAGATGCTCCAGGAGGCTGCCAACCATGCCAAGAAAACTACAGGCCAGCACCAGTGTTCCACCCGGGAGATAAAGTGTGGCTGAGCACATGCCACATACGTCTGAAACTGCCTTCTCAACGGTTGGCTCCAAAGTACATCGGCCCCTTCTCGATCGCCAGACGCATAAGACCAGCTTCCTACCAACTCCATCTCCAGCACTGCTTATGAATCCACAACACATTCTACCAGGGGCGGATTGGCCTATCGGGGGATCGGGCATCCCCCGGTGGGCCGGTCGCACTAGTCACGTGGTCTGCTGAGCGCGGCAGTGACAGAGCCGCGCTCGGCAGACCACTTGATCTCCTGGGCCGGCCTGGGCGACGAATCCCCGGGCCAGTCGTCATCGGGAATCCGCCGCTGCATTCCATGTCTACTTACTCAAGCAGCTGGTCCTATCATGGCCATCTCACAAGCCTCCCAAACCTCCTTCGCTGTCCTCTGATCCGGACCCTACCTACCAGGTTCAAGAAGTCCTCAACGTCCAGAAGAGAGGACGAAAATGGGAGTACCTTTTCTCCTGGGAGGGTTATGGCCCCAAAGAGAATTTGTGGGAGCCAGTTTCTCATATCCTATTTTATTTTATTATAGTTCCTACAGGTTTTTATGTTATATGTTCTCTGTTACTTGTAATGCTTTTCAAGCAAGTTTCATTGTTTAATGTAAACCGATTTGATTTGCATCCAATGCAAGAAGACCGGTATATAAAAAACCAAAATAAATAAATAAAATAAAATATCCTGGACAAAAAACTCTTGAGACAGTTCCACGCAGCTCATCCCAGTAAGCCCAGACCTCCGGAGGGGGGGCCATAAGGGGAGGGTACTGTTACAATTTCCAGTCACAAGGTGCCTGCCCCTACCTCCCAGTATTAGGCCCGAGCCATGGCCCTCCTCTCCTTGGCCACACCGGGTGGCCACCATCACAGTCCTGCCACCTCCTGACTCCCTGGTTCGGCCATGGACTGCTCCTCTATCTCTCTCCTCCACGGCAGGGAAGTGCCACCGCTCCAACCTCCTCACGGGCTGCCCTCCAGCCGCAGCAAGGGTCCACCGCCATGCCATCCATGCCGCCACAGCCTTCCTCCTCAGCCCCTGCTCCTAGGCACACACACGCGCCGTCATCTTGGATTTAAAGGGGCCCTGGTGGGAAAAGCTCCCGTGGCCCCTAGTGATGACATCTCCAGCCTTGAGTATATAAGGCAAGCTCTGACAGTCAGAGCTTGCCCTGGCAACAGGTCTCGATCTTGTCTGCTTGAGTTCCAGAGCTGCTGTTCCAATTCCTGCATTCCTGTACCTGCACCCATCTCCTGTTCCTGCTTCTGCTCCGGATTCCCAGCTCCAATTCCCTCCCTCCTGTTCCTGCTCATTCTGCATCCTCCTTCAGACGGACCTTGGCTCTCAACCTAGACTGCTTCCTGACCACGCATGCTGCACCTGCCTTTGACCTCTGGACTGGATCTGACCTCGCCTTCGGCCCTGGCCTTGGGCTCCTCTTTTGGCTGCCTCCGTGCTCTCTCTCTCCATATACCTGGGATCATCCATGCAGAGGCCCACCTAAGACCATCCGGCCCTGGGCTCAACCTGCGGGGAATGTGGGCTGTTAGTGGCGAAGCTCCAGCTGGCCTCTGCTTCCCATCCGGCCTCGCCACCCAACGGTGGGGACTTGTGGGTACCCCCCACAGGTGGCGCCAACAGTCCATGATCACAACAGATATACTGCTTCTCAAACTGTTAATATCGTGGAGCGTCCCCTAGTCTTATCATTTTAAGATGGTAAATAACCATTCCCTATTTACCTGTTCCATCCCATTATCAACCTCAGTGTCAGTCAATACCCCCACATGCTCACTTGATACATGGAAATCATCATAAAGTTCTGTATTGATTGGATTTCTGAGAAAAGCTCAGAGAAACTAAAACAAGACTGAAATTGTCCTCAAAACCAGGAAATCATATCTTTAACAATGAGGCAGTCAAACTGATGAAATCCTGGCAAGTAGGAAGAAGCATCAAGATGCATAAAGTTGTGGACATCTTGCCTGATAGCTTCTGGGAATGTGCTTCAGTCTCCCTGCTATTGCCTGATAGTTCAGAAATTTAAAAAAATGAAAAATTAAAGATGGAGTTCTTGTTTGTTGGTGCACTTAATAGGTTGATTTTGTTCCTTTAATTGATGTTATCGGTTCTCCAATCCGTGGGTTCTCAACCCATATTTCCGGACACACCTAGCCAGTCAGGTTTTCAGGATACCTATACTGAATATGCATGAGATAGATGGCATACAATGGAGGCAGTGCATGGAAATCTCTCTCTCGCAAAGAGTAAGCATCAGGGATATCTCGAAAACCTGACTGGCTAGATGTGTCTGGAGGACTGGGTTGAGAACTACTGCTCCAATTTATAGTGAAAGCGGCTTAAAGACTGCACTTGTTTTTCAATCAATCTGTGCCTCTCTCTCAGGAGATGTACTGTTTTAAACTTGCAGTTCTTGTAGTTTTGTTTCAGTTCTGGTGCTGGCTGAGTCACTTAGATGAGTCACAGCTGCAGGCAACTCAAACCATGCTGGGGAAGTCAGACCTAGCTGAACACTGTTTCAGACATTTCCTTTTCCTTTTTCTGTGCTTCTTGGGGTAAAGAAAAACACATCACACATTAGCTGATTATACCAATCATTTTGGATCCTTATCAAGAGAGGATTCTAGTATTTAAGGCTCTCTAATACTGGCACTAGTGTGTAGCAATACTGGTTTCTCTGTTTCTTGGTTGTTTCCTGTGCCGAGAACTCCATGCAGCTCTTTTCTCCACACTCCTCACAGCTCCATCACAGTCCATCCTTTTTTCTAACTTTTTAGGTCTCTATTCCCAATTAGATAAAAGCTTCTGACAGACTGCATGCTGATTGGCTCTCATACTGTCTTACTTTTGAATATCCTTATTGGCATGGCTGTCTCTTACCCTTCACAGCTATATCCTTTATGGTGGCTGTAAATAGGAAAATGTTGAATTTCAAAGTTCAGTGCCCTTAAATTTTGGATCTTTAAACGCAAAGGGAAAACAATATATCCTATCCAGGCAGATGTTTTTAGGTAAGGACTAGGGATGTGCAGGGGAAAAATATTTGTTTGTTTTTAGGTGTTTTTTCCCCAAAAACTTTGGTTTTAAATTGGTTTGTATTAAATTTGGTTTGTATTAAGAATATATATGCAAAATCGTAGTGCTTTATTCCATGGTGATAATGTACCATGGAATAATTGCTGCCTGCTTTGGACCTTAGCTACTGACCACTCTCTTGCTTGCTGCCTGCCATTGACTCCTGCTTTGGACTTTCACTATGCTTTGCTCGTTGCCTGCCCTGACTTTTGGCCTGTACCTGGTGACTCTCCAATAGTTGCCTGTCCTGATCCCAGCCTGGCCTCGAACTACCTCCTTAGCCTTGTGAGACTATCGCCTAAGTCCTGCTGGCTCCTGGAACCTAAAGGCTCATCCTGCAGGGAACGAGGCTGGTATAGGTGATTGTCCAGTCCAGTCCCAGCCTAGGGCATGTCCAATAGCTGGTGGCGTGGGCCTAGGGTTTTCACCTTCTATGCTGCACCAACCATGCCCCAGTGCAACAGTCCACTTCGCTTACACTGAGGATACAATCACCCCATGATTTAAAGAGTATTCCAAGCAGGGGACTGAGTCCTTGTCCTTCTCCCATCATCAGAAAGAAAGTTGTTAACCCACTGGCAAGGCTCTTATGAAGTTTTAGAGAAAACTGGGCCCATGAACTATATAATAGCCCAGCCAGATAAATGGAAGAAAACTCAGATCTACCATGTAAATTTCCTGAAGAAATGGGAAGCACCACTGTGTAGAGTTGTGCAAGGAAGAGTTTGGTACTGAGGTCAGACCTGAGGTGGACCAAACCCAGATTCCTTTTGAAGAGCATATGAACATAAGATATGCCATAGTGGGTGAGACCAAGGGTCCATCAAGCCAATATCCTGCCTCCAACAGTGGCCAATAAAAGTCGCAAGTACCTGGCAAGTACCCAAACATTAACAGATCCCATGCTACTAATGCCGGCAACAAGCAATGACTATTCCCTATTGATTAATAGTAGTTTATGGACTTCTCCTTCAGGAATTTATCCAAACCTTTTTTAAACCCAGCTATACTAGCTGCCTTATTCATATTCTCTGTCAACAAATTCTAGAGCTTAATTGTGTGTTGGGTGAAAAAGAATTTTCTCTGATTTGTTTTTTTTTTTTTTTAATTTTTATTTATGCTTATTCAATAAACAATACATGGACATATAAAACAATTTTCAGATCTCGTAATTTCAATTTATACACTCATTTTTTAGATTGACTAAATCAATCTCATCAATTATATCTGCATACAAGGTAATATTCAGAAGGAATAGTAATTAAGAAAAAAGCGGATAAGGAAAACAAAGAGATGATGTAAATTCCTCTTCTCCAACAATTGAAATCAAATGAGTTAATATCACCTGACTTATTTATTACTTGCATCAAGCCCATTTTCCACGGATTTTGGGGAATGAGAATCTAAGAAAATTCTTAATTGCGACAATTCGAAAAATACATATTTACAATTTTTGTAAGTGATTTCGCACTTACATGGAAACTTTATTAACATTTTCCCTCCTTTGGATTCTACCTCAGATCTCAAACCCAGAAATCTTTTTCTCCTATCCTGCGTTGTTCTACTGAAGTCTGGGTATATCCGTACATTATCACCATGGAATAAAGCACTACGATTTCGCATATATATTCTTAATACAGTTTCTCTGTCTGAGGCAAATGTAAAGGTGACATGTAATGTAGTTCTAGCCTTTATTGGAGTCTCAACTGAAGCCTCAATTACTTCAGACAGGTTTAACTGTCTTTCAGGTGTTCTATTCTTATCTACTAAATTACCTTTAGCTGATAAGTAATATATCTTAGAAAGGATCGGTAATGATTGTTCTGGCATTTTCAATACTTGAAGCAGATACTCTTTGAACATATCGTACGCTGATATTAATTCATGCCTTGGGAAATTTATAATTCTCAAATTTAGATACTTCAATGCATTCTCTATCTCTTCAAGTTTTATCATATAGTATCTCTGCCTTAGCAAACTTCTGCTGCCAGTTCTCTAATTTACCCATTTTTACACCCATCTGATCAACCTTCCCTTCAGTTTTAACCAAAGAAGCCTCTATATTGTTACATCGTTGATTAAAGTCCAAAGTCAGTCTTGTCAAATTAGTTATCACACCTTCTAATGATTTTATTGCTGTCCATAGTTATTCCATAGTAATTTCCATAGGTTTAACCAAAGGTGTCATGAGTCCCGTTGTTACTTTAGGAATCTAAAGTAACAACTCAGGAATCTTCTTACCCTCTGTGGTTATGGTTCCCTCAACCATTCTCCCTGAGACTGAATCAATCTTAAGGAAGTCTATTGGTAAAAGATTAGGCGGAGGAGGGGTGCTAGGTAGAGATGTGAATCATGTCCTCGATCGTCTTAACGATCGATTTCGGCTGGGAGGGGGAGGGAATCGTATTGTTGCCGTTTGGGTGTGTAAACTATCGTGATAATCGTTACCATCGTGAGCCGGCACACTAAAACCCCCTAAAACCCACCCCCGACCCTTTAAATTAAATCCCCCACCCTCCCGAACCCCCCCCCCCCAATGCTTTAAATTACCTGGGGATCCAGCGGTGGTCCAGAACGGCGGCGGTCCGGAACGGCCCCCTCAATTGCATCGTCTTGTCTTCAGCCGGCGCCATTTTGCAAAATGGCGGCGGCCATAGACCCAAAACGATTCGCCGCAGGAGGTCGTTCCGGACCCCCGCTGGACTTTTGGCAAGTCTTGTGGGGGTCAGGAGGCCCCCCCAAGCTGGCCAAAAGTTCCTGGGAGTCCAGCGGGGTTCCGGGAGCGATTTCTTGCCGCGAATCGTTTTCCATACGGAAAATGGCACCGGCAGGAGATCGACTGCAGGAGGTCGTTCAGCGGGGGTCGTTCAGCGGGGGTCGTTCAGCGGGGGTTCCGGACCCGGCTGAAGACAAGACGATGCAATTGAGGGGGCCGTTCCGGACTGCCGCCATTCTGGACCACCGCTGGATCGCCAGGTAATTTAAAGCATTGGGGGGGGGGGGGGTTCGAGAGGGTGGGGGATTTAATTTAAAGGGTCGGGGGTGGGTTTTAGGGGGTTTTAGTGTGCCGGTTTTCCTGCCCTCCCCCTTCCCCCGATTTATGATTTTTTAACGATAAATCGGGGGAATTGGTATTGTATCGTGGCCCTAACGATTTTTGACGATTTAAAATATATTGAACGATATTTTAAATCGTCAAAAAACGATTCACATCCCTAGTGCTAGGTGCGCCAGGACTCAAATATGTTTCGGCCATAGGGTCCGACAGCCGCTCTATATCGGCACCCTGCGCGGCCATATTCCCTGGTATCATGTCAGATGTAGGTGAAAAAAACGCTGGTATCCGAGATTGAGAAGGCTGTGACAAGGGAGAGGAAGCAGTCAACTCCCTTATCTTAGCCTTTCGTTTTGTATGTGGCATTGATCTTAATTAACAACAGTCAATCAGACACCCCGTTAATACACCACACTCAAAAACAAAAATTTCTATTCCTCCTGGGTGGAGGCCGGGTTCTGAAAGAACGTAAACTATATTTTGTTACTATTTAACTGCACAGTCCCAATGGTTGAGATGTTAAAAAACAAAGCCGCGCACCCCTTAGGCGTGCGCGGCTTGGGCGGTGCACCAGCGTCTGCTGCACGCCGCAGAAGACCCGGTTTTTAAATCTCCAGCCGGTCCCTCATTGATGACGCAAACCAATCCGGAGGTATCAGGAAGTAGTTTCCCGGGGCCAGCAGGACTTCTCCTTACCCCGGTCTTCAAATAGTAAGAGGGTACCAGTCCAAGCTCTGATTTGTTTTAAATGTGCTACTTGGTAACTTCATAGAGCAACTCTCCACCATACCGACAGCTGACTTAAATCAGCTAGTGGAGCAAAACAAGGAGATCCACCTTGTGCAGCATAACATTATTATGCCTCCTGGAGTTGTTACACAGCAAAGGCCCTATTAGATTACCAAGACCAGACACCGCCACATCATTGATACCAAAGTGAAGGATATGCTCTGGCTCGGAGTTATAGAGTCTAACAGTGATGTGCTCACTCATACTGCTGGTGCCAAAGCCAGATTGGAGCATCAGGTTTTGCATTGAATTTAAAAAGGTTAACAAGGACTTGAAACGCGACGTATACTGATGCCTCGAGTAGATGAGCTGATTGAGCATCTGAGATCAGCCCAGTCCATTTCTACCCTGGACCTTACAAAAGGGTATTGGCAGGTGCCTCTCATGCCAGCAGTGAAGGAGAAGACTGCATTCTTGATGCCAGGGGGTCTTTTCCAGTTCAACATCCTTCCTTTTAGATTCCCTGGTGCCTCCACAACATTTCAGCACTTGGTTGACCGCCTGCTCTGCCCACATCAAAGTTACATAGTTGACAACATGGGTGACATTGTGGTGTACAGCCCGGATTGGAAGACACATCTAAACCAACACCAGGTCATGCTAACAAGTCTGAGGAAAGCAGGACTGACAGCCAATCCTAAGAAGTGCTTGCTTGGATACACCCTCGGGAAGGGGAAAGTCCATCCACAGACTCGGAAGATCGAGGCAAGCATTTGGGTGCCAGTTCCGCAAACGAAGGCAAAAGTGAGAGCTTTTCTTAACATAAGAAGGCAGGACCCAGAATTGTGGAAGAGGCCCCAGGGAGAAGGCAGGAAGTCAGCCTTTGCCACATCTACTTTTGTTTGACCATTTTGTTAACCAAGGGACTGCTGAACAAAGCAGCTTTTGCACTGTGTTTTTATTTTTTTGCCTGTAAATAAAGCATTTTGTTTGTGTAGAACCAGCCAGAGTTTGGCCTCATTTGTACTCCTCGCTGCTTCCCAACCCGTGGTTGCTCCCGAGCAATCACAAAGAGTATCTCATGGAGAATTTCGTCAAATGCTATCTGAAAATTCAAATACTCTATATTGACTGGCTCATCTTTATCTATAGGCTTATTTAGATCTTAAAATCTAAAAGATTGGTTAGATAAGACTTCCCCTTGCTGAAACTATGTTGACTCTTTCCCATTAAGCCATGTCTATCTATATGGCCAGTGATTGTGTTTTTAGGAATGACTTTTACCATTTTTGCCCAACACTGACATAAGGCTGACTGGTCTATAATTTTTTTAATCATATGTTTTGTAAAAATCGGTGTCATCTTGGTTCCTATTCACAAAAGTAGAAGTAAGAAGAAGGCTGGGAACTACAGGCCAGTTAGTCTGACCTCTGTGATGATCAAATGAATGGAATCATTGGTAAAACAGAGGATAGTGTAATTACTGGAATTTAATGAATTACAAGATCTAAGGCACCATGATTTTATTAGAAGTAGGTCTTGTCAGAAGAATCTGATCAATTTCTTTGATTGGATGACCAGAGAGTAGGATCGGGGAGAGCATTAGATATAGTGTACTTGGATTTCAGTAAGGCCTTTGATATGGTTCTGCATAGGTGAGTTATAAACAAACTGAGGGCCCTTAGTATGATCTGTCAAGTAAATGATTGGGTTAAAAACTGGTTGAGTGGAAGGCAATAAATAGTAGTGGTAAATGCAGTTCTTTCCATGGAGAGTGGTAATACTAGTGGCGAGTCGCAGGGATTAATCCTTGGACTGGCTGTTTTTAATATTTTCATGAGTGACATTACTGAAGAATTGGTGGGAAAAGGTTGTCTTTTTGAAGATGATACCAAAATCTGCAACAGTAAGGTGAAGAAAACTTGAGGAGGTATCTAGCAAAACAAGGAATGGTCTAGAGTCTGTCAACTAAGATATAATGCTAAAAAATGCAGAGTCATGCAGTTGGGCTGCAACAACCCCAAGGGAGCAATACAGCTTAAGGGGTGAAATTCTAAATACAAAAGAAAAGCAGGCTCTGGGGATGATCATATCTGATGATCTACAAGTGAGGAAACAGATGGATAAGGAGACAAGAGCCAGAAAGATGCTTGGGTGAATATGGAGAGAAATGGTCAGCAGAAAAATGGAGGTGATATTGCCCCTGTATAACTTTCTGGTGAGAACTCATTTCGAATACTGTATATTGTGGAGACCACACCTTAAGAACATAAGAACATAAGAAATTGCCAAGCTGGGTCAGACCAAGGGTCCATCAAGCCCAGCATCCTGTTTCCAACATAGGCCAAACCAGGTCACAAGAACCTGGCAAGTACCCAAACACCAAGAAGATCCCATGCTACTGATCTGATTAAAAGTAGTGGCTATTCCCTAAGTCAACTTGATTAATAGCAGTAAATGGACTTCTCCTCCAAGAACTTATCCAAACCTTTTTTGAACCCATTAACCAAATCCTCTGGCAACAAATTCCAGAGCTTAATTGTGCATTGAGTGAAAAAGAATTTTCTCCGATTAGTCTTAAATATGCTACTTGCTAACTTCATGGCATGCCCCTTAGTCCTTCTATTATCCGAAAGTGAAAATAACTTATTCACATCTACTCATTCAAGACCTCTCATGATCTTAAAGTCCTCTATTATATCCCCCCTCAGCCATCTCTTCTCCAAGCTGAACAGCCTTAACCTCTTCAGCCTTTCCTCATAGGGGAGCTGTTCCATCCCCTTTATCGTTTTGGTTGCCCTTCTCTGTACCTTCTCCATTGCAACTATATCTTTTTTGAGATGCAGTGACAGAATTGTACACAGTATTCAAGGTACGGTCTTACCATGGAGCGGTACAGAGGCATTATGACATTTTCTGTTTTATTAACCATTCCCTTCCTAATAATTCCTAACATTCTGTTTGCTTTTTTGACTGCTGCAGCACACTCTGTGTTAGGGCCGCCGGCTGTGGCCCCCTGCACCCGGTTGCTCTCACTCACTGGCGCGGCGCAGCATCCTCCACCTCTGGATCGCAGGCTGCAGTGGCCAGCCACGCTCGGGGCGCCGTCCCTCACTCCTCTCTCCCTCACGGTCAGTAGGTCCATCCGCCTTGGCCCTCCCAACGAGCTGCCATTCCTGACATGGACCCTGCCCCCTCTGGGCCATCCTAGGCCTGCGCGCGCGTTCCTGCCTATAATTTAAAGGGACCACAGCAGGAAATTGCTGTGGCCTCTCCCCTGTGCCCTGCCCAGTCTATTACTAATTAAGGCAAGGTCTGACTCCCAGACCTTGCCTTGACTTCTGCTCTGGCTCCTGGTTCTGGTTCCTCTTCAGAGGATAGCTCCTGCTTCTGTTCTGTGGCTTCCGGTATCCTGTGTTCCTTTTATTGTTCCTGCTCCTTGAGTCCGTTCCTGCCTCCAGATTCCTGTTCCTGCCCTCCGTGCCTTCTTCCTGCTCTAGCCCCATGCTTGGTCTCCTTCTGACGGACTTCCTGGCTTCTGACCCTGGACTGGATATCGGCGACTCTCTGGCTTCTGATCTTGGATGATTCCACTGTCGCTTCCATTCTTCTTCACAGGGGCCCAACTAAGACCAGCCGGCCCCCGAACCCAAGGGCTCAACCTGCGGGGAACGGGGTTGGTACTGGCGAAGCTCCAGCCGGCCCGCTACATCAGTCCAGCCTCGTCTTCTGACGGTGGGGACCTACGGGTTCACCCTTGCAGGGAGTGACAACTCCACCTCATTCAAGGAGGTCCACCAGTCTCATCGTAACACTCTGGGCCCTGAAAGGTATTTTCTTCCCCCCACCCCCAATAAAGGACTCATGCCCTGGGGAAAGAGACTTGTGTGCAAGCTAGCCTGAGGATCCAGCCCCAAGAGAGACTTAAAAATTCTTTTATGGTCCCATCAGGGTGTAGCCTGCACCCTGGGATTGGATTACACAAATACAGAAAGAAATACAAAAATGAGTTTGATAATGCATTCCACAAGTCAGAGTAGAAACTGGCTCTCCTAAAATTTTGCATAAAAAGGAATTTATGAAAAAGTTCCAAGATACACACCCATTGCTTCCATCTTTGGAGTTTTGCAAAAGTAGGATGCAATGTTGTGATTTATTTCTCGATGCCAACAGATATCTTTCTGCCAGAAATTTCTCAAACACCTGGATTTGGGTGAGTCAAGCCTTTAGTTAAGAAAATGGAAAAATAACTACATTAAAGTAAAATTGTTTCCTGGTGAGTAGACTTCCCATCTATTTCCTGCAAAAGGAACCAAGCACTCTAGTTTAGAAATGCCAGTCCAACTTTTGAAATATAAACTTTGTAAGGTCAATATTTAAAAACCTGATAAACAGATACTTAGGGATATTCTGCAGGATAAAGGTCCCGCAGAATATGAATAAAGTTATGCAGGTATACCTACCCACATAACTCTGAAATCAACCAGCTATGTTTGAATATCACCGGTTAGGCAGCAAGGTTTTTCAGCCTTGAGTACTCAGATAACTTTATTTTAAATGGCTTTATTAAAATAATATAACTAGTTAAATGGAGAACATATTTTTAAAAAAGACAGCTTAGCGGGCTCTACTGGCCTGATCCTGACTGAGACAAATGTTGAACCTGCCGGGCAATCTATCCACGAACCTCCTCCCCCCCTCTCCCCCCCCCCCCCCCCCCAACACACACACACACACACAAATCTATTGAGTAGGTCTAAAGTTAGTTGGATAAACTTATCCAGCTAACTAAAAAATTATATGGGTATATTCAGCAGCACAGCAGCACTGTTCCATATCCCGACTAAGTTATCAGGATATGTTAATCTTGCTAACATTCCGGATAACTACAGAAGAGCCTTTTGCATCCAGACAGCTAATCCGAGCCAGATTTGGTTTAGCATGGAAAAGGGTTTTCTGTTGTTGCATCCACTGATGTTTTTCCCTTTCTTCATGTGACTTCCATAGGGTTTAATCTTAATTTTCATAAAAATGTGTACTCAGTGCATGCATGGCTACAATTTAGGGCTTTAAGAACAAAGAACCATAAAACACATCTCCTCTAATGACCACAGAAGTTGTGTCCAATACTTTCACCAAATATGTTTAGGAATATCATTGACCTCTGTGGAGCGAGCATTTAGTGGTTTCATGACACAATCAAAGCAGTAAACAACTCGTAAAACTATGCTGTCTCTGTATTAGTAGCTGTTGATATGCAGCAGGCACTTAATCCACTTTCAAAGAGAGCCATGACAGGGTGAGAAGATTTATCTATATCAATTGCACATCCCTTCTGACTCTAGTACAACAGCAACAGCAGCAGAAAGATTGAAAGGGGGGTGGGGGGGAGAGAAGGCTTTTAATGCTCAGCCAAATCTGGCTGGGATTAGCCGTCCGGATGCAGAAGGCTCTTCTGTAGCCTTCCTCTGAAATGTCAGCGAGACGAGAGTTCTCAGGGCACTATTGATGTCAAATATTCCACAGGCTGGGAACGAGCTTCTGAAGTCAAGCCAACTTTCAGGAGAATAGGTCAATCAGGCAGGGCTGCAGGAGCTTCTTTTGGCCTGTTAGACAGTACAGAACAAAAGCAAGGCAGAATGGAGATTTCCTTTCAATGAGCCTTTCCAGGCTCTGTCACTATACTTGTTCAACCCTTCACCTGATTCTCTTCTGTTAGCAATTGGCTCTATATGACTGCCAAAAATTTTTGTTAGCATGGAATATTATAAAATCTCATGGCAGAGAATTTACCTGTTTCCTTCTACCAGAAGCACTGTGCTCACAAACTGCATTATTTCATTCACACATTAAGGGACATTTGAAGAAGGGAATGATATGGTCTTGAAAGCTTATGATCAATGTCTTCAAAATATTTCTCATGTCAGCCAATTACAATCCATTAGGGATGTGAATCGTGTGCCCTATCGTCTTAACGATTGAAATCGTCTGGCAGGAGAAGAAAATCGTGTTTGGCACGATATTTTAGTTAAAAAATCGTTTTTTCCGATTAGTGCGCACTAACGGGAGTTAGTGCGCAAGTTAGTGCGCACTAACTCCCGTTAGTGCGCACTAACAGAAAATGATACAATTTGACACTTTTCAGGTCAGTTAAGGTCAGTTTAGGAATGAATATGTATTCCTATTGGCTGCCCTCTTATTTATTCATGTTACCAAGGTTCCCACTGACAATATATGGGGGATGGGAAATGGAAACAGTTGGTAGCTTGACAAAAAAAGTAATGTGATCAGTCAATGTGACTAGAACTTGTGCCCTAACCCTGATACAAGGGGTGTTGTGATCTTCCTGCACACAGTGCCCTATCCCTATTAATACCAGGAGTGTTGTGATCTTCCTGCACACAGTGCCCTAACCCTGACACCAGGGGTGTTGTGATCTTCCTGCACACAGTGCCCTATCCCTCTTAATACCAGGAGTGTTGTGATCTTCCTGCACAGAGTGCCCTAACCCTGATACCAGGGGTGTTGTGATCTTCCTGCACACAGTGCCCTAACCCTGACACCAGGGGTGTTGTGATCTTCCTGCACACAGTGCCCTATTCCTGATACCGGGGGTGTTGTGATCTTCCTGCATGCAGTGCCCTATCCCTGATACCGGGATGTGACACCTCCGGTAAACGGGATAGGGCACTGCATGCAGGAAGATCACAACACCCCCGGTATCAGGAATAGGGCACTGTGTGCAGGAAGATCACAACACCCCTGGTATTAGGGATAGGGCACTGTGTGCAGGAAGATCACAACACTCCTGGTATTAATAGGGATAGGGCACTGCATGCAGGAAGATCACAACACCCCTGGTGCCAGGGTTAGGGCACAGTGTGCAGGAAGTAATTGATTTGCTGCATTGACACTCCAAATACTAAAAATGCCTGTTTAATAACAAAAAGGGCTGAAGACTTTGATTGCAGTTTCTGCATTTACTTAAATACAAGACAATGGACTCCTCTTCATTAACTCCGGCATCTCATATTCTTCCCCCCTTCCTGACTGCACCCCAGTCCCATGGTCAGACCATGCTCTTGTATCCACCTCTCTGACAATTAATACATGCTCTAAACAACCGCAACCCCATTCTACTATCCACTTCCGGAAATCATGCCCTTCTGACACCCTTATCGAACACTTATCTAAAGAATTCTCAAACTTGGACACAACCAACCCTAATGCAGCTATACTCTCTTGGCAGAACATCACGGAGGGTATAGCCTCCTTGATGTTCCGGGTTAATTGTTCTTACAACAGCAGTTGTAAGAACAATTAACCCGGATCAGAAAGCAAAACAACCTTGGTTTTCACCAGAACTTAAAAAGTCTAAACAAGAACTTAGACTTAAGGAACGCCAATGGCGCAAAGCACCTAGCTCCACTACCTTATCCTACTACAAAGACCAGCTCCACCGATATAGAAACCTCATACTACGATCAAAAAAAATCTTCTTCGCCAGTAGAATCCATGATTTCCAATTCGACGCAAAGGCTCTCTTCACATACGTCTCACAACTCACGAAAACCAATGCTCCGGCTATACCAGAGGACGAGGCACAAAACAAAACAGAAGAACTTGCTCTTTTCTTTAAAAAAAAAATAACAAACACCTTAGCACTGCTGCCCCCTAACACCTCTGCACAACAGACTATCATCGGAGCCAAATTTGATACCTTTGAACACATCTCATCCAAGGAGATCAAATCCCTCCTAAAGAAACTGAAACCATCAAGCCACCCTTCAGACAATATACCTACAAAACTCCTCCTTCGTATCCCTGACACCATAGCCAGTCCCTTGGCAGACATCATAAACTGCACCTTATCTCAAGGAATATATCCTGACTCTCTAAAAGCTGCATCACTCAAACCTCTTCTGAAGAAACCCAACCTAGACACACAAGATCTCTCTAATTTCCGCCCAATCTCCAACCTTCCTTTTGTTGCAAAAATCACTGAAAAATTGGTCAATTCCCAACTCTCGGATTTCCTAGACGATCACAATATTCTCTATCCTAATAAATACGGGTTTCGCAAATCCTACAGCACAGAAACCCTCCTCCTCTCCCTTACGGATCACATCATCTTAGGCCTAGACAAAGGTCAAGCATTTCTGTTAGCTCTTCTTGACATCTCGGCAGCATTTGATACGGTGAATCACTCCACTTTGCTAAGCCGTCTCTCAGACATTGGTATTTCAGGCTCTGTACACAGATGGTTTAATTCATTCCTAAGGAACAGAACCTACAAAGTCAAAATTAACAACAAAGAATCATCCAGTATTAAATCTTCAGTAGGAGTTCCTCAAGGATCCTCCTTATCCCCCACCCTATTTAACATCTACCTCCTCCCCCTCTGTCAACTGCTTACCAACCTAAGATTAACACATTATCTCTACGCAGACGATGTGCAGATCTTAATCCCCATAAAAGAGTCACTCTCAAAGACTCTCCTATACTGGGAAAATTGCCTTCATTCCATTAACCAACTCCTCAACAATCTGAATCTAGTCCTAAATACGTCCAAGACCGAACTACTCATCATTTCAACCGACCATTCCGACTCCTCGCTTCAGCCCCCTCTTACAGCCCAAATCTCTCATGCTAGAGACCTCGGAGTAATCCTTGACAATCGCTTAAATTTAAAGAAATCCATTAACAACACGACAAAGGACGGCTTCTACAAACTGCAAGTCCTAAAAAGGCTCAAACCCCTCCTGTTTTTCCATGACTTCAGGACTGTCCTCCAAACCACGCTCTTTGCCAAGATTGACTACTGTAACACACTCCTTCTGGGGCTTCCACTATCCTCCACAAAACCATTGCAGATGCTCCAGAATGCAGCAGCTAGAGTCTTGTCTAATACAAACCGCAGAGAGCACATCTCCCCCATCTTAAAGAACCTACGTTGGCTACCAATAAACTATAGAATCTTACACAAATCCCTTACTATAATCCACAAAACGATCCACAAACAACATCCGCTGGACCTCCAGTTCCCCCTCAAACTCCATTCCTCATCCAGACCCATCAGAGAATCATACAAAGGATCTCTCCATGTGCTTCCTAATAAAACTTCACGCCACACCGCAACTAAAGAATGAGCATTCTCGATAGCAGGACCCACTATTTGGAACAATTTACCTCCTGACCTTAGACAGGAACCCTGCCTACAAACATTTCGAAAAAAACTTAAAACTTGGCTATTTAGCCAAGCTTTCCCTTAATCTATTCACTTTCGGAACTCTACATCTCAAGCCTACCTGACATCTTACATAACGAATTCCTTTAATCACAATGGTTATTTTATTTATTTATTTATTTTATTTATTTATAAACTTTTTTATACCGGCATTCGTAGGACACATCATGTCGGTTTACAAATAACTGAGAGAGGAAAGGAAATTACAATGAACAGGGGAGGGGTTAACTGGGTGAAATACAAAGTAGAGGAGAGGAGAGTCAAACAGGCAGCGTTACAAAAGAACCAGTATACAAGGTTAATTGGCATGTGCACTTGGGATATTTAGTATACGAAACTTATTTACAGTAGGACATGGGCAGGTGCACGTAGGAACGATTAAAGGGGGGGGGGGGGGGAGGGAGGGGGGCGGGGGGAGGCGGGGGTGGTGGGAACCGGGTACAAACGGTGATTGATTTCAGGGAGAAGTTGAGGGTGGCGTGGGGGAGTAGGCAGAAGGAGAAAGGAGAGATAGAGAGAGGTGGGAGAAGGGGGAATGGGAGAAAGGTGGTGGGCTAGGTTGGGATTGTGGTGGTTCAGGAGGACATTGGTTAGGATTGGGTGGTTAGGATTGGGTGGAATTGGGGTATGCTTGTTTAAAGAGCCATGTCTTGATTCCTTTTTTGAAATGGCTCAGGGACGGTTCTAAGCGGAGTTTGACGGGTAGGGAGTTCCAGAGGGTAGGGCCCGCAATGGAGAAGGCTCTCTCCCTGGTAGCGGTAAGGTGCCCAACTTTAAGTGAGGGGGTTTGAAGAGTGCCAGCAAGGGAGTTTCTAGTGGGGCGATTGGCTTGACGGAATTGTGGCATGTCTTCAAGCCAGGGTGAATTGTTGTTGTATAATGTGTTATGGAGGATGGTAAGTGTTTTATATTGGGAGCGGAAGGTGATGGGGAGCCAATGGAGATCTTGGAGTATGGGAGTGATGTGGTCAGTTTTTCTGGTGTTTGTTAAGATTCTTGCCATGGCATTTTGTAGGATTTGAAGGGGTTTAGTGGTGGCGGAGGGGAGGCCTAAGAGAAGGGAGTTGCAATAGTCGAGTTTGGTGAGTATGGTGGTTTGCATAACTGTGCGGAAGTCACAGGCGTGGAGAAGGGGCTTCAATTTTTTGAGAATTTGTAATTTGTAGAAGCCCCCTTTTAGAAGTGATTTAATGTGGGTTTTGAAGCTGAGTTGATTGTCTAGGGTGACTCCTAAATCTCTGACACTAGGCGGTAATGTATGAGCTTGTGATACGTTGAGAGTCATCTGGCGGGATGAGTTGAGTGATTGGTTTGTGAGGATGAGGATTTCAGTTTTCGAGGTGTTAAGAGCAAGGTGGAGATTGGAGAGGAGAGAATTGATGGATGTCAGGCATGTTTCCCAGTATTGAAGGGTTTCGTTGATGGATTTTTGAATTGGAATAAGTATTTGTACGTCATCTGCGTACAAGAAGAATTTTAGTCCTAGTTTAGAGAGGAGGTGGTTATCCCTCTGTCCTTCTCTGTCTTCTATTCCCAAGTTTGATCTCCTTGTTATATGTAACTTTTTTACCTCCTCTGATTATTTTAATGTTAAATGGTTGATAGAATGTTTACCCCTTGTTCCATGTAAACCGATTTGATATGACATCCGTCATGAAGGTCGGTATATAAAAGAATTAAATAAATAAATAAATAAATAATATGCAGAAAACTGATGAGAATCTGAACAGCAGGCAATAATCTGATTTCATCAGAAGAGAATGCAGACATTGACTGTGGTAAAAATACTACA
Organism: Rhinatrema bivittatum; assembly: GCF_901001135.1. Taxonomy (NCBI): domain Eukaryota; kingdom Metazoa; phylum Chordata; class Amphibia; order Gymnophiona; family Rhinatrematidae; genus Rhinatrema; species Rhinatrema bivittatum. The sequence continues at coordinate 247,358,813 of NC_042617.1, forward strand.
GATGGACATCTGTTGCTAAGTACTACAAAATAGCCATGACTGAATATGGCCAGAACCGTATAGCCTGGCTTTTCATATCAGGCCGATACAATATTAGGTGCACAGGTCAGCATGCCGCTCAACACACGGTTGGATGTGCATTTTGGATGCACTAGACTTATGCCCAATGAATTCAGAGATTAGTGCATCCAATCAAATGCATAGCTAATAGTGCTCATCACATGCAAATGCCATGTAGATGAGGCTATTAACTATTACAATGCCAAAAATTGCCTGGAGGCCAAGGGGCCCATTTAACGCAGCAAATTTAATGCTTGCCGGGAGCAGACATTAAAGCAGGCCATGCTCAAGGGCCCATGAAAACAAAATCCTGCTTTGTAGCACCTCTGCCTCCTGATTCAAAGGGTGTCACATTGGGGTGAGGTGGTCTTGCTCTTCTCCCTGGACTTCAAATTCCTTTTCTTTTTTTTAGCTCACTATGAGGAAACCCACCTAATATTGCTCTTAGCATGTACAAATAAAGAGAAACAAAAATGTTTTCTATGAAATAAACTATCACCATTTATTTTTATTGCAAGGGCCTATTGGAAACTGCCCTTACAGATTGAAAGGAGAAACCCTGCAATCCTAACCACAAGACTGATACCTGTCCAGGCAGTCTCCCATTTAAGATCACTTTGCGATTACGTTAGAAATAATGCGGGAAGGAAAAGTTTAATCGAACTGAGAACTGAGGTGGAATAGTACTGCTTATGTAACACTTGCTCCTAGAAGAGAAAGCTGTGCATTTAACATGCAACTACTGTAGGAAATCGATGGTTTTCAATCAGGTACAGATTCTGTGGAGAATACAAAAATATGCCTCTGAAGAACAGACCAGGTAGAGACTAGAAAATAGAAGGTTTTAATCAATTCTAGGGGTAGTGTAACCTGGCAGCAATACAGGGCAAAGTGGGCGCATGATGAACTTCTACACTGCTAATCCATTGTGCTTTGCCTATATGGGTTTAAATCCTTTTCTTGTCTATAGCTCCTTGTTTTCTTTAATGTCTTTCCTCTTGATCATCAGCCCCTGATTCTACCCTTTCTACCTTGCTTCACCTTATCCCGCAGTCACAGAAGAAGCGAGCAGAAAATGCTGAGTTGGCTTGCAGGCAGCTCAAGTGGCTTTGGGGCTCTGTGCAAACAATATTCCTGAAACCTATCGCTTTATTGAAATAAGAAGACAAACAACAGGCAACTGGAGAGAAGAAATTTGAAGTTACTTAGGATAACCTCCAGACCAATGAAGAGTGAGACAGACAAGCTGGAGAATGTGGTTTGCATAAGGTAACAAGTGGTACACAGCAAAGGTTGCCCCTCTGAACCACTGCCCTCAGATGGGAGCTACTGCTACAATCCTCCTATCCTTCTAGTCCTCTCCTTCTTAGTTTCATTTTTCAATCGTGAAATATCCATCTTTCTCCAGCTATACATGGGGAGAGCCAGTTTGGGGTGGGGGCTGCTACTAGTTTATAAAGAGTTCTCAATTCATGCTTACAGAATATTATTTTATTTTTATTTTATTTAAGTGTTTTTATATACCTCGGCACGTTTGGAACATCACCTCGGTTTACAAGAAAACATAATGCAGCAACAGGCTTTACAAGAAACACGTAAGAGATATAAAATAGCAGCAGGCTATTAGTTAGGACTTTTCAGCTTGGAGAAGAGACGACTGAGGGGGGATATGATAGAGGTGTTTAAAATCATGAGAGGTCTAGAACGGGTAGATGTGAATCGGTTATTTACTCTTTCGAATAGTAGAAAGACTAGGGGGCACTCCATGAAGTTAGCATGGGGCACATTTAAAACTAATCGGAGAAAGTTCTTTTTTACTCAATGCACAATTAAACTCTGGAATTTGTTGCCGGAGAATGTAGTTAGTGCAGTTAGTATAGCTGTGTTTAAAAAAGGATTGGATAAGTTCTTGGAGGAGAAGTCCATTACCTGCTATTAAGTTCACTTAGAGAATAGCCACTACCATTAACAATGGTTACATGGAATAGACTTAGTTTTTGGGTACTTGCCAGGTTCTTATGGCCTGGATTGGCCACTGTTGGAAACAGGATGCTGGGCTTGATGGACCCTTGGTCTGACCCAGTATGGCATTTTCTTATGTTCTTATGTAGTTTCCTTCATTTGAGACACCAGGTCCTTATCACAAATCGTAGAGAGCTACCTCATCAATGTAGCTAAAAATCAGGATTTTCAGAGCAGAGCATAATGTATGAGCAAACAGGAACAGAGCAGAGGGCAGCAACACTGGGGAGGGGAGAACAGTACACAGGAGCAAGGTATAACACAGCAGCAGGCAGCTCATGAACAGGGAAGAGCAGGCTTCAACTGCAGAAGATTTTTGGCATACAGCGCTGCCTATGTCGTTTAGTGCTAAGAAATTATAAACGTTAAATAGGTTAAGTCCCACAGTACCTGACATTGCAAAAGAGGCTTTTATAGCTGTAGTCAGCTGGATTTGAACCTGTGCAGGGAAACCCCCACTGGATTTCAAATCCATTGCCTTAACCAAGAGAAGTCCGATCACTGCACAGGCTTTATGGGGGATGAGAAAATGTCAGGATTTCCCGGGGCAGAACTCAAACGCAACAAACAGCGAACCAGCTGACCAGTGGGTAGGATAGTCAAAGTGAGCTGGTACTGAGGTCAGTCCAAGACACGTAGAGGCGAAAAAAAAAATCCTTCCAGGGGTCAGAACATCCTCAAGAGCAGTATTGGAGTCAAATCCTCATCACTCCACGGAGTGGAGTGATGAGGATCTGGTCACTCAGCAGCACCGGGCGGAAGCGATGTCAAAAATCTATCCGCTTCAGCTTTGGAGAGTAAAAACGTAGTTTGGTTATTATGATGCACCCGCAACTTTGCGGGGTATAACAGGGCAAATCTAATGCCACGCCGATGAAGAGCTGTGCAAGCCGGGGCCAACAACTTCCTTTGCGCTGCTGTGCCAGCAGAAAAATCATTAAAGAGCAGTAGCCTGCAACCAGAGTGCTCCAATTTCTCCTGCTGTCTGTACGCCCTGAGAAGTTGGGTTTTGTGGTGCCAATTTAATATGCGGGCCATAACGGGTCGTGGCCAGCCTTGTCCCTCCCGCAGTGGGCCCACTCGGTGCACCCGCTCGCATTGCAAACGCTCTCCCGCCAAGTCCAAGCCCACCTGGTTAGGGAGCCAGTCCTCAACTATAGAGCGGAGTTCCGCTTCAGTAACAGACTCAGGCAGGCCAATGATTTTTAAATTGTTCCTCCGTCCACGATCCTCCTGTTCCTCCATTTTAGCCATCAGGTCTTTTTGCTGGGCCCTCAGCTCAGTCACATGGCGTTCGGAGGCAGCCATTCTATCACCCAGATCTGAGATGGTGTGTTCAGCAACGTCCAGCCGCTTTGAATGCCCTTCAACAGCCGTTTTTATATCTTCAATAGCCGATTGCAGCTTAATCAGCCTACCATCCAGGGCTGCCGTGACGCTATAGGAAATTTTTTGTAAGGCTCCCTCTGAAATTTCAGCCAAAACAGGCTCAGCAGGGGCGGGCGACTCCGCCATCTTGGCACCACGCGGTTTCTGCAGCCGTCGTTCAGTCCTGCCTCGTGTGCCGGTGCGGCGCATTCCATGCCCGGCAGGCACGGAGGTGTGAGCAGGGGCACTTCCCACAGCGGTCGGGGGGGGGGGGGGGTCCAGGGAGCCCACAAGAGCAGCAAGAGTAAGTAAATTCGGTAAATGCTGAGTGGGGCCGTGGAGCTCTATCCCCCTGCTTCCGTCTCGGCTTACGTCATCGCCGGAAGTCATCGTCCGATAATTTTAATATCGTCTTAAATTGTTATAGAACACAATACAATAGAAATTCTAACGATTTATCGTTAAAAATCGTTAAATCGTGTTAGTGCACACTAACAGAAAATGATACAAATTGACACTTTCCAGGTCAGTGAAGGTCAGTTAGGAATGAATATGTATTCCTATTGGCTGGCTGCACTCTTATCTATTGATGTTACCAAGGTTCCCATTGAGGTGATGGTTGGGGGGGATGGGAAATGGAACTGGAAACTCACGAACACCAACAGAAAATGATACAAATTGTTGACACTTCCCAGGTCAGTAAAGGTCACTTAGGAATGAATATGTATTCCTATTGGCTGGCTGTGCTCTTATCTATTGATGTTACCAAGGTTCCCACTGAGGTAATGGTTGGGGGGATGTGAAATGGAAACAATTGGAAGCTTGACAAAAAAAGTAATGTGATGATCATCACTCATGTGACTAGAACTTGTTTGCCACTAGCCTCACCAGTGACACTACTAGCCTAGTGTCACTGGTGAGGCTAGTGGCATTTTAGCAGAATTATAATTTATTTTTATTAGTACTGCAGCATTAATATATTCAAGCCTAGGTAGGCAGGCAGTGCACCACTCCAGCAGTCACATCATTGCTTCCTGTGCATTGCATTATGTGCACACATTGACTCCAGCTTGGGGACAAGGCAGGTCTCCTTTACTGCACACATTGACTCCAGCTTGGGGATAAGGCAGGTCTCCTTTACAGCACACTGACTCCAGCTTGGGGACAAGGCAGGTCTCCTTTACTGCACCCATTGACTCCAGCTTGGGGACAAGGCAGGTCTCCTTTACTGCACCCATTGACTCCAGCTTGGGGAAAAGGCAGGTCTCCTTTACAGCACATTGACTCCAGCTTGGGGACAAGGTAGATCTCCTTTACTGCACACACTGACTCCAGCTTGGGGACAAGGCAGGTCTCCTTTACTGCACACACTGACTCCAGCTGTGGAAAAGGCAAATCTCCTTTACTGCACACATTGACTCCAGCATGTGGAAAAGGCAGGTCTCCTTTACTCCACACATTGACTCCAGCTTGTGGAAAAGGCAGGTCTCCTTTACTGCACACATTGATTCCAGCTTGGGGAAAAGGCAGGTCTCCTTTCCTGCACACATTGACTCCAGCTTGTGGACAAGGCAGATCTCCTTTACTGCACACACTGACTCCAGCTGGGGAAAAGGCAGGTCTCCTTTACTGCACACATTGATTCCAGCTTGGGGATAAGGCAGGTCTCCTTTATTGCACACATTGACTCCAGCTTGTGGACAAGGCAGGTCTCCTTTACTGCACACATTGATTCCAGCTTGGGGAAAAGGCAGGTCTCCTTTCCTGCACACATTGACTCCAGCTTGGGGAAAAGGCAAATCTCCTTTACAGCACACTGACTCCAGCTTGGGGCAAGGCAGGTCTCCTTTACTGCACCCATTGACTCCAGCTTGGGTACAAGGCAGGTCTCCTTTCCTGCACACATTGACTCCAGCTTGGGGAAAAGGCAGGTCTCCTTTACTGCACAAATTGATTCCAGCTTGTGGACAAGGCAGATCTCCTTTACTGCACACACTGACTCCAGCTGGGGAAAAGGCAGGTCTCCTTTCCTGCACACATTGACTCCAGCTTGGTGAGGGGGAACAGCACTGAGCATGTGCGACTGGCTGGGACATGGGGGAGGGGAGGAGTGAGGGTCAGGCAGCTCCCCCCTGTCTGTGAAGCCAGCCTCTCACTAGTAATGCAGGGAAGGAGCTGTTTCAGCCTCACCATCCTCCCCCCCCCCCTCACCCACACACCATTCACTGGCTGGGACATGGGGGAGGGGAGGAGTGAGGGTCAGGAAGCTCCCCCCTGTCTGTGAAGCCAGCCTTTCACTAGTAATGCAGGCGGGATAGGGCACTGCATGCAGGAAGATCACAACACCCCTGGTGTCAGGGTTAGGGCACTGTGTGCAGGAAGATCACAACACTCCTGGTATTAATAGGGATAGGGCACTGTGTGCAGGATGATCACAACACTCCTGGTATTAATAGGATAGGGCACTGTGTGCAGGAAGATCACAACACCCCTGGTGTCAGGGTTAGGGCACTGTGTGCAGGAAGATCACAACACTCCTGGTATTAATAGGGATAGGGCACTGTGTGCAGGATGATCACAACACTCCTGGTATTAATAGGGATAGGGCACTGTGTGCAGGAAGATCACAACACCCCTGGTGTCAGGGTTAGGGCACTGTGTGCAGGAAGATCACAACACTCCTGTTATTAATAGGGATAGGGCACTGTGTGCAGGAAGATCACAACACTCCTGGTATTAATAGGGATAGGGCACTGTGTACATGAAGATCACAACCCCCCTGGTGCCAGGGTTAGGGCACTGTGTGCAGGAAGATCACAACACTCCTGGTATTAATAGGGATAGGGCACTGTGTACATGAAGATCACAACACCCCTGGTGCCAGGGTTAGGGCACTGTGTGCAGGAAGATCACAACACCCCTGGTATCAGGGTTAGGGCACAAGTTCTAGTCACATTGACTGATCACATTACTTTTTTTGTCAAGCTACCAACTGTTTCCATTTCCCATCCCCCATATACTGTCAGTGGGAACCTTGGTAACATGAATAAATAAGAGGGCAGCCAATAGGAATACATATTCATTCCTAAACTGACCTTAACTGACCTGAAAAGTGTCAAATTGTATCATTTTCAGTTAGTGCGCACTAATCGGAAAAAACGATTTTTAACGATTCTTTAACTAAAAAATCATGCCAAACACGATTTTCTTCTCCTGACAAACTATTTCAATCGTTAAGATGATAGGGCACACGATTCACATCCCTAATGGAAACTATTCTAAAGAACAAAATCACAGAACATTTAGGTAGACATGTTTTAAAGGGACAGAGCCAGCTTGGCTAAATCCAAGAGAAGTCTTGCCTCACAAATCTGCTAGAATTTTTTTCAGGGGTAAATTAACTTGTGGATAAGGAGAGCCATTACTGTAGTTTATTTCTATTGTTTTATAGTATTTTATCTTCTGTTTTTTAATTACTTAATTTAAAATCTATTTTAGTATTTATGCATTGCTGATTATTAAGTTGTACATTTGTTCATGTATTGTATTTTCTTACTTTAATTTATTGTACACCATTATGATGGTATTATTTATTTATTTATTTATTTATTTTGAATTCTTATATACCGACATTCCTGTACAGTTTACAGATCATACCGGTTTACAGTGTAACAGAACTGTCGCGGCGGGGCGATTACAAGGAACATAAAACATTAGCATATCAGAACACATTGAACGTAGCAAATCAGAACATCAGGACATTTTGGAACAGTTGAAAAACGTTATAACCTGAATGCGAGAAAAACTATAAGACGTCCATGCCATAAAATATTGTATAAGACATTAGAATTAATGATTGGATTCGGGGGAGTGAGGGGGGGGGGAGAGAAGGGAAGAGAAAGTAGCGGGAGGGATAAGTCGGGTGGCAAGGATCAAAAGGTGGGAATGAGCAGGTGGCACTGAAATGACGGTATAAAAATAAATAAACCTTAAACCTTAAACCTTAGTGTATTTTGGATTTTAAAAGGTGTTTGACAAAGTCCTCCAGGAGAGACTCCTAAGAAAATTAAAATATCATGGGATAAGAGGAAGTGCAAAGATCAGAATCAGAGAGTAGGATTAAATGGCCAGTTTTGTCAGAGGAGAAAGGTAAACAGTGGAGTGCCTCAGGGATCTGTACTTCATCCGGTGCTTTTTAATATATTTATAATTAATCTGAAAAGGGCAACGATGAACGAGGTGATCAAATTTGCAAATGACACAAAATTATTGTGCAAGTTAAATCACAAGCGGATTGTGATAAATTGCAGGAGGACTTTGGGAGACTGGAAACACGGTACACAAATGGCAGATGAAATTTAATGTGGACAGGTGCAAAGCAATGAATGAAGGGGTTCAATTTCGTGACCCCCCCTGAAGTACGAACGAGCAACTGAACATCCTCCGACTAATCATGCCAGCAGTGAAACACACAGCCATCTTGAACATACTAATATTTGCAACGCAAATGATACGTAATGCGTAGTGACGCAGTGGCGCACTAACTTTTAGCGTAACGTAACGTAACTCCATTTTGGAATAATACTTTGTATTGTATTAATACGAATGCCGATGTAAAATGTCTAACACGTCAATTAAATGACGAAACAATAGTCTGATCTTAAGCTACACCTACTAGAGGACCACGCTAGCTAATGCTTGTTCAGCAATTTGTGAAATGTTTGTTCAGCAAAAACCAGGACGCATGTGTGAAAGATAAGAGTTGTAAAGTGCATAAAAGTTTGCTCCAAAGGGGGCGTGGCATGCAGTTGTACTGAGCCTTTGTCTTAGCTGCATCTTGCTGGCAATAAAAGTCTATCTTTACGGATCAGTTGTCTGGACCTCCTTACTGACTAAAAAGAGACGGTTACATTTGGCGAGCCAGCCAGGAGGTACCGGGGACGCTATTTTAGCCCCCCAGTGGGTCCGGTAGTTTGGTGGCGGAGCGATCCCCCAGACGCACCTGGTGAGTGGCCACCGCTGAGTTCAGCGATCAGGTTTCTGAGGGGACCGTTCCACAGAAATTCTTCTGAGACCTCTGGGCTGGTGATCTGGGAAGAAGGCTTTCGTGACGATCGGAAGAACCCTGCAGGCGAGTATTATGGAATGATGGGAAAAGTGAAGAATAGCTAAAAGAGTAGCAAATAACCGGTCCATCCGTGAGGGGACCGAGGGGGCTTTGATCACACCCCAAGCGGTGGTTTGGTAGGAATTGCATTCCGAAAGCCACGCGCATAAAAAGAGGAAAAAGAAGTAACGCGTACGATAGTGGGAATAGGTTTCTTGTTGTGTGAAAGAGAGTGAATGGCCTCGCAGTTCTAGGCCGGGCTGACCGCGTCCTAGTCGGGGCGATTGTGACCCTTTTGTGTCTGACGGATACGGACCCCTTACCTATCCGTCTTCCCTTCCCTCCTTTGTCTGTGAATTCTATCCTAATGGGAGGGGGCTATTCAACTCCACTAAAAGTTATGACGGAACACTTTAGTGAAGTGTTCGATAAACGTAAATGTACGAAGCCCGGAATGATTCAGCGATGCACCCATAAGTGGCCCGGTTTGTGTGTAAATTGGCCTCCGGAAGGAACTTTCAATTTCCAAACGGCCACAAGGGTCCTGAAAATAGTTGAGAAAGAAGAGAATCCGGGTTGCCCTGAGGATAAGCCATACATAACTGCTTGGATTGCAGTTATCGAGAATCCTCCGAAGTGGGCAAAGAAGTTAGTGGAGGGAGCCGCCCTCGTAATGGTGGCGCAAGTAAACAAAATGGGAGACCGGAAGTCCTCAAACCGGAAAAGAAAGGGAAGGGCGGCCATCTTAGGAATAAAGGACCATGCGTCATCTGCGGCGGCCATGTTTGTAGTGCAAGGGAATTCACGGACTCAAGAAAAAAAAATTAAACCCCTGCCGCCTGCAGTACTGCCTGACGCAGAAGATCTTCTGCCGCCACCCTATGCCCCTAGCTGCCCTCAATCGTATAATGCGCCACCAGATCCCCCAGCTTCCGCCGATACCCAAGTTGATCATGAAATAATGCCGGTTCCCGAAGTACGGCTTGAAGCGGAAGCGGCGGCGGCAAAAGTTGAAGACGGCGGCGAGTCATCCGTGTCAGGCGGCACTCGCAGTAAAACCCAAGCCGCAAGTTTGCAACTACCAATTAGAGAAACAACCACCGTAGTTCCCGTGGTCCCTACTGAAGAAAACGAGTATAATACTACGCAAACTATAAAGTTGTTTACTTACATACCTTTCACTTCCAGCGATCTTTTTAACTGGAAACAGCTTGGCCCCTCTTACGCTGATAATCCAGATCAGATGCTAGATTTTTTACGAGGAATTTTTGCAGCCCATAACCCTAACTGGGCTGACATTCGGCATCTCGCCTCCATCCTTTTTACCACCGAAGAACGCCGACAAATACAATTAAACATGGAAGAAGCAGCCCGGCTGGGAGCCGGGTCAGACGGTAATCCAGATGAAGTAGTGAGAGAGCATGCCCCTGTCGCCGATCCCAACTGGGATTTCCAGACGGCTGCAGGGCGAGCCCGCATTGCTGCATACCAAGTCGCCTTTCTCGGAGCTTTAAAGAAAGGAAAGCAGAAAGTCATGAATATGGGAAAGATCCACGACGTGGTGCAAGGAAAAGACGAGACTCCTGGAATCTTTTTGGAGAGATTGATGGATGCATATCGGCAATACAGTCCATTCGACCCAGAGGACCCCAAGAGTCAGTCCGTCATAGTGATGAGCTTTGTCGGACAATCCTGTCCCGATATCCGCCGGAAGTTACAGAAATCAGAAGGATTTGAGGGAATGACTATTAGCCAGTTAAAAGCCATGGCTGACAGAGTTTATGTAAACCGAGAGCCGGACGGAGACAAGAAAGAAAAGAAAGAAAGTAGAAAGTTAAGAGAAAGTGTTAGTCTGTTAGCCGCAGCGCTGGAAGAAACGAATTTCGGAAACTCGGCCAGGCACTATCAGGGATATCCTGGGCCGAGAGGAAGGGGCAGGTCACCCTCGAGGGGACCGCCCAGAGGACGAGCAATTAGAGGAGGATCGTTTAGGGGTGGAAGGATGCCGTTGGGAGCCAATCAATGTGCATTTTGTAGACAAGAAGGACACTGGAAGTCTGAGTGCCCAGAGTCCCTGCAAATGAAGCAGGAAGGATATACTCCATCCAAACCAAAGGAAGCTGAATGGCAGATGACTGTAGGAGAAACCTCTGGCGAAGACAGTAGTGAAGCATGACTAGAGAAGGGAATTCTTCCATTCGATCCCTTAGTAGAAATCAAAGTAGGGACTGAGACATTTAAGGGATTGTTAGATACCGGGGCACAAAGATCAGTCATGACTACCGCTATTACCACGCCCACTTCGAAAAACATTTCTATTGTAGGGGCCTCTGGAAAGCCACTTATCGCTCCCTTTCTTCAGAAACGACAGGTTCGAGTGGGAGGACAATTAGTATCTCATCAGTTTCTCTACGTCCCGGGATGCCCAGTTCCCCTCATAGGGAGAGACCTTCTTTGTAAGTTAAGAGCCAACTTACAATTCGAATCGACAGGAGAAATAAGAGCATCCTTCGCTGATAACCCAGTCTCTCTCATCTGTCCACTCCAAGAAGAATGGAGATTACATCTCCCCATAGTCGAACATACTACTACACACCAATATGGAGAAAACACCGTCCTCAACGAAAAGCGCAGACAGCTAATGGACAGTATACCTAAAGTATGGGCTGAACAAAACCCAGGAGGAATAGCCATCAACGCTACCCCTATTTGGATCGAGATGAAACAGAATGCACAGGTGATAAATCAATCTCAATACCCCATTCCGTATATGGCCAGACAAGGAATTCAGATACACCTGCAAAGATTGTATGATTTGGGCATTCTCCGGCGAATCCGATCTGCTTGGAACACCCCTTTGTTGCCAGTAAAGAAGCCTGGATCAAATGACTATCGACCAGTACAAGACTTAAGAAAAGTGAATAGTCAAGTAGCAGATCTAGTAGCCCTCGTCCCAAATCCGTACTCAATCCTGGCTCAAGTCTCTCCTGCATCAAAGTGGTACAGTGTCATTGATCTCAAAGATGCCTTCTTCTCCGTCCCGGTGGCGGAGGAATGTCAAAAGATTTTTGCTTTCACATGGGAAGATGCAGATACTGGAGTAAAGCAGCAGTACACATGGACTCGGTTGCCTCAAGGGTTTAGGCACTCACCTACGCTGTTCGGTGAGCAACTGGCAAAAGACTTAAAGATGTATCAAGTAAAGTATGGGCCAGTCATACAATACGTGGATGACCTTCTGTTGTTTCGAGAGACGTACCTCGAATGTGCGGTATCCACTCTTCAGCTGCTAAAGACGTTGTACTCAAAAGGGTATCGTGCAAGTAAAAAGAAAGCGCAAATCTGTGAATTGGAAGTAGAGTATTTAGGCTTCCAAATACGTGGAGGAACCCGATGTCTGGGGATTTCTCGCACCAGTTCTATAAGAGATCAACCTGTACCCACTTGCAAGAAAGAGCTCCGGGCGTTCCTTGGAGCTGCAGGATACTGTAGGCTGTGGATTGCTAACTATGCAGTTATTGCCCAACCCCTGTACGACAAGCTGCGGGGTAAAGAGGCAGAATCTCAACCCTTCCAATGGGAAGGAAACGAACTGGCAAGCTTACGTCAACTAAAAGAAGCCTTAATTGAACCACCTGCCTTAGGATTGCCAGATGTGATGAAACCATTCCATCTATTCGTCGACGAGAAAAAAGGCATGGCCATAGGGGTATTGACTCAAACCTTAGGCTCATGGGAACGACCTGTTGCATATCTGTCAAAGGAATGGACAATGTGTCAAAAGGATGGCCGGGATGCCTCCGAAGCATTGCTGCTGCATGTCTACTGATACCCGAAGCTGTTAAGCTAACATTTGGACAGATTTTACAAGTAACAACTCCTCATACTATCCAAGGACTGCTAGAGACCCATGGACCAAAATGGATGACAAATTCACGTCTTGTAAAGTACCAAGCGTTATTATGTGAAACTCCAGAAATTCAAATACAGGACAGTAAAAATCTGAATCCTGCAACTTTACTCCCAACCCCCACTTCAGTTTCTCATAAATGTGGGGAAATTATGGCAACAGTACATTCCAGCCGACCCGACTTACGCGACCAACCCTGGCAAGGAGCATGGACTTTATTCACTGATGGAAGCAGCCAGGTTATAAATGGAATCAGGGTCGCTGGGTATGCTGTAGTCTCCGAAGACGACATTGTTGAAGCCGAACCCCTACCCCCAGGGACATCAGCGCAAAAAGCTGAACTAATTGCGCTCACAAGGGCTCTGCAGTTGGCAGAAGGAAAAACTGTAAATATTTATACTGATTCAAAGTACGCTTTCCTTACGATCCAAGTGCATGGAGCTTTATACAAGGAACGAGGATTCCTAACTGCAGAAGGGAAACAAATAGCTAATGCATTGGAGATACATCAATTGCTAGACTCTGTATGGGCACCAAAGAAGGTAGCTGTCATGCATTGTAAAGCCCATACAGGGAGAACTGATCCCATCGCCAAAGGAAACCAATGGGCAGATAAGACTGCGAAAGAAGCAGCACGTGTGCAATCACCACATACTTCAACTCCCACTTGCCCACTTCTACAGTTCACGAATGAAACCCCCATTTATTCAGCGGAAGAAAATGATTGGGCACAAACTGAACAATTTCATCAGCAGGATGGGTGGTGGATTGTACAAGAAGATAGGGTATGGATACCCGACGCCCTGGCATGGACTGTTGTCAGAGAAGCCCATAATAAAACCCATCTCGGTCGAGATGCATTAGCAACACTGTTGGCAAAAACTTACTACATTAATAGACTCTTTCAGCTAACTAAATATGCTGTTAATCAATGTGTTACCTGTGCAAGGAACAATCCCAGAAATGGACCTGGTCCAGCCCCTGGACATATACTGCGAGGAACAACTCCGTTTCAAGTTTGTCAAATCGACTTCACCCACATGACTGCTTCAAAAAGATACAAAGCAATGCTGGTAGCTGTCTGTACTTATACCGGATGGATCGAAGCCATACCCACACGAACTGAGACTGCCAAGGAAGTAGTAACATTGCTTCTCCATAAAATTTTACCACGATACGGATTACCACGGCAGATAAATTCAGATAATGGACCAGCTTTCACCAGTGAAGTCACGCGACGTCTGAGTCAAATTCTGGGCATCCGATGGCACCTGCACTGCGCCTGGAGACCTCAAAGTAGCGGAGCAGTTGAACGAGCTAACAGGACACTAAAAAATCAGCTCGCTAAATTGTGTCAGGAAACAAAGACTAAATGGCCAGACATCCTGCCATTAGCTCTACTACATGTCCGATGCACCCCCCGGAAGTCGGGTTTAACACCTTATGAAATGATGTACGCAAGGCCTCCACCTCTTCCATCTTTTCCTGAATCGCTGCAAATACAAGGGGAAATGTCTCTCAGTAACCAACTCAAAGGACTATATAACACAGTTATTGCGATTCAAAATTACACCTGCGACACTAAACCATTAGTCCTGCTAAACCCGATTCATCCATACCAGATCGGGAATTCGGTGTGGATAAAAGACTGGGATGAGTCTGATTCCCTCCAGCCCCGATGGAAAGGGCCGTACACTGTATTGCTAACTACTCCGACAGCTGTCAAAGTTTTTGGATGTCCTTCATGGATTCATTGGACACGTCTCAAACCAGCTTCAGCCAACTGGCAGGTCTCCAGGATTGGAGACCACAAATTAAGATTCACCCAAGGCAGGCCCAATGCTAGTCCTGAGTAAAAAGATATCAGTAACTGCAACTGAATATTAATGTGTCCATTTCTCTCCTTCCTTTCAGAATCCATTACTTATGAATGCAACCATCTACGTCATAAAGCAATGTCACAGATTCCGACTTCCAAGATCTACGTTGCATCCATCTTCTACATTCACTTACTACTCTTCTGTACACCGACTACCTCTGTTTTCCTGTCCTTGAGCAAGAATTGCACCGAATGTATCAAGCTAATTCGTACTACCACTCAAACTGGATTTCAAGTTGTCTCAACAATCATCCACCAATCTCAACCACCAACTTCCTGTGCCACACTACCTGCTTGCGCCCTGAATACTACTCAAGGCTATCAATCCTTCCATCGATGTTTAGAAACTGGCAAAGTCATCTGTCATACCCCAACCACTCCTAAGTACTACAACATCACCCTCACTGCAGGTCTACCAAAGAGCTACACATCAAGTATTGTCCCAGAAGGAAAGGGCATCTTGTACTACATCAACTCCACTAAGGTTCTTATGGGAAGTGAAACGATTGTCACAATAACGTTCGATGCCTGTGAAGCCATTGATAAACACCCAAATGCACTCCACTGTGGGTCTCAAGCCTGGAGAAATTCCTATGTCTACAATCACAAATACCTCTGCCCATACAACCGTGCAGCTAATCCATCCAGTTGGCTACCATGCGGAGGGGACCTGACACTGTCAGGATGGGCTCTAGTTTGTGATTACACCGGTGGAGGTTACCATGGCTGCCACGGAATAGGACGGTTAACTGCAGTAAATGGTAATACAGTATCTATACAATGGCCTCTAAGAAGTGAAGGAATCCCTTGGCAAGATACTTGGGGATTTGGTATCGACGGAACTGGAAAAGACCCTATGACCTACATTACCATCACTCAGCGGAAAGACAAACCTCGTCCAATTATTCACCAGACTACTGTGGTGGGTTATCAATCCTTCTTCGATGAAATATCTCATGCCTCTGAGGAATTAAAGAAACATACAATTTCTCAACAAGTAAAAAACCTGTTTGTCAATTTGGCAGAAAACATAGCTCTCTCTCTCGAAGTCAAGAACTGTTTTGTATGTGGAGGAACAGATACAGGAGAGCAATGGCCATGGGAAGCCAAGGAAACATTCCAATCTGATCTTAACACCTTGAATACTACTGTAACCTACAACCGTAAATCTCATCCATATGAGTGGGCACTACAGACTGATGTTATTGGCAGACTATGTATCTCTCGACAACATTCACGCATCTATACCGTGCCTGTTGGAAATTCTCCATGCACAGGAGTTCTTACTGCCAACCTTACCACCCAGACATGGTGGCAGACTGAAAATTCTACCATGCCAACTCCCATCTGGACTGACTCGACTTTGAACAAGACATGGACAGCTGCAGGCGTTGCTACTACCGTTTTCAATGCTCCAGATGGTTATTATTATGTATGTGGACGAAGAGCCTATGAACAATTACCAACAAACTGGTATGGAACTTGCTTCTTGGCTACAATTCGGCCAAGTTTCTTCCTACTTCCCATCACTGCTGGGGAAACCTTAGGAGTTCCAGTATACAGTCCCATGAGACCCAACAAACGTCGAAGCACTCCTAAAGTATCCATAGGAGATTGGAAAGATCAAGAGTGGCCTCCTGAACGAATTGTACAATACTATGGTCCGGCCACCTGGGCTGAGGATGGTTCTTATGGATATAGAACACCTATCTATATGCTCAATCGAATTATAAGACTCCAAGCAGTACTGGAACTCCTGACAAATGATTCTGCCTTGGCTCTCAACATCTTAGCCAAGCAAAACACTAAAATTTTAACAGCTGTCTACCAAAATCGATTGGCTTTGGACTACCTCCTAGCCCAGGAAGGTGGTGTATGTGGCAAATTTAATCTTTCTAACTGTTGTTTACAGGTAGATGACAAGAGTAAAGTCATTGAGGAGATTACTGATCGAATGATACGCCTGGCACATGTACCAGTGCAGATGTGGACTGGAATCCTTGACTGGACAGGTTCCTTACCCAACTGGCTCACTTCCATTCCAGGCCTTAAAGAACTCCTCTTTCCTCTGATACTTCTTGTTCTAACCTGCATTCTATTTCCTATTTGTCTCCCTCTTATTTTTAGACATCTACGATCCATGATTGAACATATTGCTGATCGGCGAGCAGCTGCTCACGTCATGATGATTAATAAGTATGTGTCTGTCTCCACATTCCCTTCATCTGATTCTTCCAACTACGACACTAACAATGATTCGGATACTGATTCTGATAAAGAGTACCTAACTACTAACCTCTAAGCATTACCATAATGGAGCCACCGTGTTGTTGGGGTAAGTCGGGCTACAAAGGGGGGTGACACAAATAGGGTTCACCCGTCTCAAACCCGTGAAGCAACCAACGACCTAACAACCTATTAGGGCTCACATTCAATGTTACCGGTATTAATTCTTATTTGTCATTTCAGTTACTCTTCAGATATAAAGTGATACTTCTGCCTTCTCTTCAAAGTTGAAGTATCAAAGGGGGGAATGAAGGGGTTCAATTTCGTGACCCCCCCTGAAGTACGAACGAGCAACTGAACATCCTCCGACTAATCATGCCAGCAGTGAAACGCACAGCCATCTTGAACATACTAATATTTGCAACGCAAATGATACGTAATGCGTAGTGACGCAGTGGCGCACTAACTTTTAGCGTAACGTAACGTAACTCCATTTTGGAATAATACTTTGTATTGTATTAATACGAATGCCGATGTAAAATGTCTAACACGTCAATTAAATGACGAAACAATAGTCTGATCTTAAGCTACACCTACTAGAGGACCACGCTAGCTAATGCTTGTTCAGCAATTTGTGAAATGTTTGTTCAGCAAAAACCAGGACGCATGTGTGAAAGATAAGAGTTGTAAAGTGCATAAACGTTTGCTCCGAAGGGGGCGTGGCATGCAGTTGTACTGAGCCTTTGTCTTAGCTGCATCTTGCTGGCAATAAAAGTCTATCTTTACGGATCAGTTGTCTGGACCTCCTTACTGACTAAAAAGAGACGGTTACACTTGGGGAAAATTAACCCATGCTATATTTACACGATGTTAGGTTCCATATTAGGAGCTACCATCCATAAAATAGATTTGGGCTTCAGAGTGGACAATACATTGTAATCCTCATCTTAGTGTACTATAGCAGTGAGATTAGCAAATAGAATATTAGGAATTATATGAAAGGAAAGGTGAATAAAAGAGAGCACGCCATATTAGCTCTGTATCGCTCCATGGTGACTCTGCACCTTGAATACTGTGTGCAATTGTGGTCGCCACATCTCAAGAAATATATAGTTGCACTGGAAAAGGTTCAGAGAAGGGTGACCAAAATGATAAAGGAATGGAATGGTTCCCCTGAAGGGAAAAACTAAAGAGGTTAGGACTGTTCAGTTTAGACAAAAGAAGACTGAGGGGGGAATGTGATCGAGGCCTGTAAAATCATGAGAGGGTTAGAACACCTAAATATGAATTGGTTATTTACTCTTTCAGATAATACAAGGAGGGGGCACGCCACGAGGTTTGCAAGTAGCACATTTAAAACAATTCATAGAAAATTATTTTTCTGTCAACGCACAATGAAGCCCTGGAAGTCATTGCCAGAGGATATGGTTAAGGCATTTAGCATTGTACCTGAATGTACTCTGCTTTGAAATTCATGAACAGCAGAATATAAAATAAATAAATGAATAAATAATTAGCTGCTGTAACATTACGTGAGTAAGCTGCAAATCTACGCAGATAAGTGTCTTTTTAAATAGCAACTTAGGTGTGGGACCACCACCAGACTGCCCCTTTTTTAAGTTCATATATGTTCATGTGAAAGCAAAAATACACGTCTGATTTGTATAAAATAGCATGCACACAAGTTGCTGCTGCTTACACACATATATGCTATTTTTACTCTGTAACTTTGAAAATTCACATCGAGATGCATAAATGAATTTGCACGAGTTGGTATAAATGTGTGTGCATGTGTTGCTGTGGATTTTGTGCATACAGTAATTTTCAAACTGGATTTAAGCATTTAAGTCTGCTTTGAAAATTCAGTCTAAGGTCTGCACATACTTTGTAAATGCAGACTGAGCCCTCCATGGACTGATGAACATTACCCTCCCTGGAGCTGATGTAATAAGCTGCAGTAGATCTGCCCTGGGTTTTTGCATATGGTGTTATGCCCGTTTCCCTGCCCTAATCTTTTTTTTTTTTTTTCAAAATAATTTTTATTAGCAGGAAGGGCAGAGAAACCAACATTGACATCAGAAAAACTTGTAACACAGTGCGCAAGCACAAAAGTACAACAAGGCAAACAGTGCCGGCCCAACAAAACGCAATTCACTGCCCATCCCATTTTGCTTTTCACCCCCCCCCCCCCTTAGTTCCCCCGTCTTTTACCCCAACCCCACACACCAAACACCCCACAGTCATCCAACAGTCATACCTAACTTCCCCCCCCTCCCTTTTCCCTTCACTTTAAAGGACCAATTTAGAGTATAACCATTGCTACACAGTTCCTCCTGCAACGGTTTAGGCAGAGTAGCAAACCACGGGTCCGAGACAAGCAAATAATCCTCCCTGCCCTAATCTTATGCGTATATATAATAACACCATTAGCATGGAACAAACTTGCGCATAAACCCGCTCAAAAACTGCGACTGATTTAGCGCAAGGCCAGGCTAATCCCATACAAAGGAGACAATTAACCATTCATGGGCAATGCAGAGAGCTGTGCTGGCATTAGTGCAGGATTTTTTAAGCAGGTTTTTTAGTGCCTGGGTTAGGGCAGGTATTACGTGTAAGCGAGCGCCTGTCTAGAGGTTGAAAAATTAAGCGGTAGAAGCCAGAAGAGAGGTTGGAGAGGGAACAGGCACTTGTCAGAAATGCTGAATGCTTGTGTAGCCTGTTCCAAATCTCTGCTACATTTCCCCTAATCACTGGCATCTGCCATTATAGCTCCCTTGTGGATGCTGACAGATCAGATCATGAAGGGGTTAGACATTGCTCTACCCACCTTCAGACCCACTTCTGGACCACGAACTCACTACTGTCTTATGAAAGGGGAAGGCTTTTAAATGAGAATCAATCATGGGTCACCACATCAATGCGGGTTTATATGCAGTTTATTGCATAGGGATTTCAATTCGCATTGTAGCATGCATGTCTGCGCAGATATTAGTTTTGTGTGGATTTTCTGCACTTATCTTATTTGCATGCCGTCCCCTTATTACATCCCATGGAGGTACCTGCTTTTGCCATGAATGCTAAATAAAATACGCACTGAATGATAGTGTCAATTTCACTGCTGAGTCTAATGCTAACAGCTGCTCAGAAGAAACATTATTTTCATGGCTGAAAAAGAGCACAAGTGAACTATGGACAAAAAATGCCACAAGAAAAACTGTCTGCACTGAGCCTTAGGTGCAGAGAAATGGGAAAATCTTTATAGCTTAGCATTTGACTACATCATCAATCACTTTGCTCTCAAAAAATCATGAAAGTGTTTTAAATTTAATGCCATGTGCAAAACACACGTTGTATTGCTTCTTCCAATTAGTAAGTCCAAAACTGCTCTTGTGTTGCTGTGCAATAAAAGGAAGAAATCGGAAGGTATTTACATTTCAAGGTATCTCATACACAAATAGGCTTACTGCAAGATAAATGTTTTAGTTAGCTTTATAGGACCTGATACTGAAAGGACGATCTACGCTTTCAATATTGGATAAGTAGAACATATCCGGCTACTAGCGGTTTGCCGAATATCAGCAGCTGCTAGATAGTGATAAGTAGTGATATTTAGACTTAGCCGGATAAATTATGCAGGTTTAACTTAGATATAACTTATCCGGCTATGTAGCGGCTTGCACGGGGATATTCAGCGGCATAGCCATGTTGCTGAATATCGCTTGTAACTTAGCAGGGAAAGTCATATCAAGGTAAGGGAGTCATTTTCCAGAGGTATCGCATGCAAAAAGTCCCTTTTTGCGTGCGATATCTAAATCAGGGCGGACTCCGCAACGACTTCGCTGACGACGAAAGGTAAGAATCCTTATCGCCGCCAGTATCGTGCCCAATACCGCCACCTTTCATGGTGGCGCTATTGGGTGTGAAAGCCTGCAGCAATCGCACCGCGGAGGTGCGATCACTGCCGGCTCTCACAGGCCCGCCCCCCCCGCTTCGCCCTCCTGTCCCCCGTTACTGCCGGATTTTCTAAGGTCTGCGACTTAGAAAATCCAGGCCTAAGTTACTTAAATGGACATCTTTCAATTTTGGGCCAATATTCCTAGTTTCATTATACTTTCTGATAGAATAATGTACATATTTTGTAATGCTTTGGCGCTTCTTCATGTATTTAAATGACCCTGCTAATGTAATGCAGCACAGAGCAAGATGTTTCAGGGAAGCTCAGAATAATATAGAATACATATCTGTATTTGCATTTAAAGCTGCCAGTGGTACTTTCCCAGCACATGTGAGATCACTACTGAGCTGCCATGGCCTTGAGTGCATCTCTAGCATCAGCACATGACAGGGAGCAGCCAATTGTGAAGTCACAAAGCACGGTGACATCACTGCTGAGCTGCTGCCCTTTGCTGGTATCCAGAGCTGCTGTCCCAGTTTGTGTCTCTACTCTTAGAGGGGGAGCTGCTTTACGATTGGAGGTAAGCACATTTTAGATCTGAGGGTCAGTGGCTTGTCCTGACCCCCCCCAAAAAATTTCTCGCCTTCCTTAGCCACCTCAGTTCCGGTAACTGCAGCCAGCTATGCTTGTTGGAGTCAGCAACTTGAATGCAACTTGGATTGTGGGCCCCTTCTCCAGCAGGAGGCAGCCAGGATGATGGCCAGGCCTTCCTTTTTATACTCAGAAGACAGGAAGCCTGCTGCTTATTGCTGTGGCCCGCAGAGAAGGACACCAGAGAGGAGTAAGACAGACAAGGAGCCTGGGTCAGCTCCACAGATTAGTGATGCTGGTGCAGCTTCTGGTCTGTCCACCCCTCCTCCAGCATAGGATGGGCAGGGCTCCCATTTCTGCTGCCACAGACTGCAGAGATCAGAGGAGCATGAAGAGGAGCAAAGAAGGCAAATCTGCAGACGGAAACTTCTGCATGACTGCAGATAAGAGGAGTAAGGTAGGGACTTATGGGGGTAGCCTGGGGATTAGGTATGGAGGACTCTGGCCAGAGTTACTGCCAGTGTAAGTGGTACCTCAAGCATTCACCGGGGTGGGAGTTCCCCATCAATGCTGGCTCTGGGGGATGTGTATGATAGGAAGTGGGAGGGGCTCTGTGGAATGTATATGGGAGAGGGGCAGCTCTGGGGATATACATGTGGGGGATGGGGATGTGTATGATAGGAGATGGGAGGGGGCTCTGTGGAATGTATATGGGAGAGGGGCAGCTCTGGGGATATACATGTGAGAATGTGTATGATAGGAGATGGGAGGGGGCTCTATGGAATGTATATGGGAGAGGGGCAGCTCTGGGGATATACATGTGGGGGATGGGGATGTGTAAGATAGGAGATGGGAGGGGGCTCTGTGGAATGTATATGGGAGAGGGGCAGCTCTGGGGATATACATGTGAGAATGTGTATGATAGGAGATGGGAGGGGGCTCTGTGGAATGTATATGGGAGAAGGGCAGCTCTGGGGATATACATGTGGGGGATGGGGATGTGTATGATAGGAGATGGGAGGGGGCTCTGTGGAATGTATATGGGAGAAGGGCAGCTCTGGGGATATACGTGTGGGGGATGGGGATGTGTATGATAGGAGATGGGAGGGGGCTCTGTGGAATGTATATGGGAGAGGGGCAGCTCTGGGGATATGCATGTGGGGATGGGGATGCGTATGATAGGAGATGGGAGGGGGCTCTGTGGAATGTATATGGGAGAGGGGCAGCTCTGGGGATATACATGTGGGGATGGGGATGCGTATGATAGGAGATGGGAGGGGGCTCTGTGGAATGTATATGGGAGAGGGGCAGCTCTGGGGATATATATGTGGGGATGGGGATGCGTATGATAGGAGGTGGGAGGGGGCTCTGTGGAATGTATATGGGAGAGGGGCAGCTCGGGGGATATACATGTGGGGGATTTGTATGGGAAGGAAGACTATGGGGGATGTGCACAGGGAGGTCTGCAGGCTTGGATTACTGCAGACTCTCTTAGGAAGCAAAAATCTAAGGATGATCTACTGGGACAAACATTTGCCACCTCCTGTTGCTCAAGAAGGCCCTATAGGACCTGAAGACTGCAGTCACCAGTGCCAACCCCACTCTCAATGTGGGAGGGATTTTCTCCCTCAGAGTCAGCAACCCTAGCCTGGGCTGGTGCTGGTGGCAGAAGATTCCAGCAGCCCAGTGAATCTAATCCTGCTCCTCCTCCTGCCATGCGGTTCTCACAGATCAGAGCCGAAGGACCTAAGGATGTCTACTCCAGAGAAGAGGAGAAGTGAAGGGCATGAGAGATATTAAATACCTGAAAGTTATTAATAATGCACAAGAAGCAAACCTTTTTCAATAGAAATGAATTTATAGACCTAGGGGTTATGATATGAACCTCCAAAGGAGTAGACTCGGGAGCATCAGGAAATAATCTTTGTACAAACGGTGATGAATGTTTGAAATGGCTTCCCGGACGAGTCAGAAATTGTACTGGAATTTAAACATTTAAATCCATTCTTATGTATATTCTGCTTTTCTATATTGGATAAAGTGGCTCACAACTGTAAAAAATATTCAGTGCAGAGCGTGGGGTAAATGCAGAATCCCAGGCGAGAAGAGGATGGTAAAGAAGCACTGGAATAACCTGCACAGAGCGCCGATTACAACCTCAAGCAGCAGTGGTGCAGTGGTGGCATGGGGGCTTCCTAGAAGACTGGGGTGAGCTGCATGCAGGGAGCAGGGTTACACCCAAACTGCAGTGAGCATTCGTGCAGAGGGATGGAGGAGGAAGGGGGTTCATTTTACAACAGCCTCACCTTGGTGGCTATGGGGAATATTACAGAACATTATTGTAAAAAACTTTCTTCCAGGCTGTGCCATCTTCAGCTTGATCCTTCAAAAACAATACTGAAGCCAACACCCAGGTCCCTTCTCTGTCTTATTATAAAGACACCCAGGCCCCCTTCTCTGTCTTATTATAAAGACACCCAGGTCACTTCTCTGTCTTATTATAAAGACACCCAGGCCCCTTCTCTGTCTTATTATAAAGACACTGAGGCCCCCTTCTCTGTCTTATTATAAAGACACCCAGGCCTCCTTCTCTGTCTTATTATAAAGACACCCAGGCCCCTTCTCTGTCTTATTATAAAGACACCCAGGCCTCCTTCTCTATCTTATTATAAAGACACCCAGGCCCCCTTCTCCGCTTTATTATAAAGACACCCAGGCCCCCTTCTCTGTCTTATTATAAAGACACCCAGGCCTCCTTCTCCGCTTTATTATAAAGACACTCAGGCCCCCTTCTCTGTCTTATTATAAAGAGAAACCAAAACCAATGTACTGGTATCTTATTAATATAGCACACTAACGCCAAATATACTTATGTAAGACCCTCTAATCACGAGCAGGCAATTATATGATCAACTCGTTTGTCATAGGGGTCTCTGTTACTTTAATTAACAATCCTCTGTGTATTTTGTTTTCTTAGTTTTTTAGTTTTTTTAAAAAGTTACCACGATAATTATAGGGAAAACATCCCAACTAAAGTCATATGAGTAATATTGAAACAGATACTTATCCACACTGAAAAGGTCCCAGATAACCCGACATGGCCATGTTTCGGACAGCATGTCCTCTTTCTCTGTCTTATTATAAAGACACCCAGGCCTTCTTCTCCGCTTTATTATAAAGACACTCAGGCCCCCTTCTCTGTCTTATTATAAAGACACCCAGGTAACTTCTCTGTCTTATTATAAAGACACCCAGACCTCCTTCTTTGTCTTATTATAAAGACCCCAGGCCTCCTTCTCTATCTTATTATAAAGACACCCAGGCCTCCTTCTCCGCTTTATTATAAAGACACTCAGGCCCCCTTCTCTGTCTTATTATAAAGACACCCAGGCCCCTTCTCTGTCTTATTATAAAGACACCCAGGCCTCCTTCTCCGCTTTATTATAAAGACACTCAGGCCCCCTTCTCTGTCTTATTATAAAGACACCCAGGTCCCTTCTCTGTCTTATTATAAAGACACCCAGGTCCCTTCTCTGTCTTATTATAAAGACACCCAGGCCTCCTTCTATGTCTTATTATAAAGACACCCAGGCCTCCTTCTCTGTCCTATTATAAAGTCACCCAGGCCTCCTTCTCTGTCATATTATATTATTGTTTCTGCAAAGGTTTGACTTCTTGTTCTTTTCTTCGTCAACTATCTTCTTGACAAATTATTTATTTATTTATTTATTTATTTAACATTTTTCTATACCGAACTTCATGACAAGCTTCATATCAGGCCAGTTTACATCAAACTTAGGGGTTAACTGAACATAACCATATAACAGGAAGGCCGAAGCGCAGATACAAATAACAGGGAGAGTGAACTTGGGGGCTAGGGTAGCCAGGAAATAAAGGACAGAAACAACTGGAGAATGAGAACGTATGAATATACAGTGGCTGTATATTATGCGTAAAGACTCCTGAAGAAGCGATAGTTATATCGCGAAACACCGGCCGCTGTCGGGGGATTAATTCTTCAAGTTGACTCGCAGGGAACAGCTATATCGTTTCATAAGTTTCATATGAATGAACTATATAAAACAAAAAATTCACCGCAAATGACGAGTGGTCCGGACGGCAAGTGTTTTTCACTGCCGTTGTCTGGCTTGCTGATGCGGTATCATAAATGTTGTATTATTAATTTTCTATAACAGTGCATCACAGCATTGAAGTTTTCTTATACTTGGTCTTTTTTGTGTGTTTGACTGTTGATTAATAAGACCGGTGCTGGGGTTCTTTGATTTTTTGGCTTATTATAAAGATAACCAGGCCCCTTTCTCTGTCTTATTATAAAGACACCCAGGTCACTTCTCTGTCTTATTATAAAGACACCCAGACCTCCTTCTTTGTCTTATTATAAAGACCCCAGGCCTCCTTCTCTATCTTATTATAAAGACCCCCAGGCCTCCTTCTCTATCTTATTATAAAGACACCCAGGTCACCTTCTCTGTCTTATTATAAAGATACCCAGGCCCCCTTCTCTGTCTTATTATAAAGACACCCAGGCCTCCTTCTCTGTCTTATTATAAGGACACTCAGGCCCCCTTCTCTGTCTTATTATAAAGGCACCCAGGCCTCCTTCTATGTCTTATTATAAAGACACTCAGGCCCCCTTCTCTGACTTATTATAAAGACACCCAGGCCCCTTCTCTGTCTTATTATAAAGACACCCAGGCCTCCTTCTCCGCTTTATTATAAAGACACTCAGGCCCCCTTCTCTGTCTTATTATAAAGACACCCAGGTCACTTCTCTGTCTTATTATAAAGACACCCAGGCCTCCTTCTCTGTCCTATTATAAAGTCACCCAGGCCTCCTTCTCTGTCATATTATATTATTGTTTCTGCAAAGGTTTGACTTCTTGTTCTTTTGTTCGTCAACTATCTTCTTGACAATTTATTTATTTATTTATTTATTTATTTATTTAACATTTTTCTATACCGAACTTCATGACAAGCTTCATATCAGGCCGGTTTACATCAAACTTAGGGGTTAACTGAACATAACCATATAACAGGAAGGCCGAAGCGCAGATACAAATAACAGGGAGAGTGAACTTGGGAGCTAGGGTAGCCAGGAAATAAAGGACAGAAACAACTGGAGAATGAGAACGTATGAATATACAGTGGCTGTATATTATGCGTAAAGACTCCTGAAGAAGCGATAGTTATATCGTGAAACACCGGCCGCTGTCAGGGGATTAATTCTTCAAGTTGACTCGCAGGGAACAGCTATATCGTTTCATAAGTTTCATATGAATGAACTATATAAAACAAAAAATTCACCGCAAATGACGAGTGGTCCGGACGGCAAGTGTTTTTCACTGCCGTTGTCTGGCTTGCTGATGCGGTATCATAAATGTTGTATTATTAATTTTCTATAACAGTGCATCACAGCATTGAAGTTTTCTTATACTTGGTCTTTTTTGTGTGTTTGACTGTTGATTAATAAGACCGGTGCTGGGGTTCTTTGATTTTTTGGCTTATTATAAAGATAACCAGGCCCCTTTCTCTGTCTTATTATAAAGACACCCAGGTCACTTCTCTGTCTTATTATAAAGACACCCAGACCTCCTTCTTTGTCTTATTATAAAGACACCAGGCCTCCTTCTCTGTCTTATTATAAAGACCCCCAGGCCTCCTTCTCTATCTTATTATAAAGACACCCAGGTCACTTCTCTGTCTTATTATAAAGATACCCAGGCCCCCTTCTCTGTCATATTATAAAGACACCCAGGCCCCCTTCTCTGTCTTATTATAAGGACACTCAGGCCCCCTTCTCTGTCTTATTATAAAGGCACCCAGGCCTCCTTCTATGTCTTATTATAAAGACACTCAGGCCCCCTTCTCTGACTTATTATAAAGACACCCAGGCCTCCTTCTCCGCTTTATTATAAAGACACTCAGGCCCCCTTCTCTGTCTTATTATAAAGACACCCAGGTCACTTCTCTGTCTTATTATAAAGACACCCAGGCCTCCTTCTTTGTCCTATTATAAAGTCACCCAGGCCTCCTTCTCTGTCATATTATATTATTGTTTCTGCAAAGGTTTGACTTCTTGTTCTTTTGTTCGTCAACTATCTTCTTGACAAATTATTTATTTATTTATTTATTTATTTATTTAACATTTTTCTATACCGAACTTCATGACAAGCTTCATATCAGGCCGGTTTACATCAAACTTAGGGGTTAACTGAACATAACCATATAACAGGAAGGCCGAAGCGCAGATACAAATAACAGGGAGAGTGAACTTGGGAGCTAGGGTAGCCAGGAAATAAAGGACAGAAACAACTGGAGAATGAGAACGTATGAATATACAGTGGCTGTATATTATGCGTAAAGACTCCTGAAGAAGCGATAGTTATATCGCGAAACACCGGCCACTGTCAGGGGATTAATTCTTCAAGTTGACTCGCAGGGAACAGCTATATCGTTTCATAAGTTTCATATGAATGAACTATATAAAACAAAAAATTCACCGCAAATGACGAGTGGTCCGGACGGCAAGTGTTTTTCACTGCCGTTGTCTGGCTTGCTGATGCGGTATCATAAATGTTTTATCATTAATTTTCTATAACAGTGCATCACAGCATTGAAGTTTTCTTATACTTGGTCTTTTTCGTGTGTTTGACTGTTGATTAATAAGACCGGTGCTGGGGTTCTTTGATTTTTTGGCTTATTATAAAGATAACCAGGCCCCTTTCTCTGTCTTATTATAAAGACACCCAGGTCACTTCTCTGTCTTATTATAAAGACACCCAGACCTCCTTCTTTGTCTTATTATAAAGACACTCAGGCCCCCTTCTCTGTCTTATTATAAAGGCACCCAGGCCTCCTTCTATGTCTTATTATAAAGACACTCAGGCCCCCTTCTCTGACTTATTATAAAGACACCCAGGCCCCTTCTCGGTCTTATTATAAAGACACCCAGGCCTCCTTCTCCGTCCTATTATAAAGACACCCAGGCCTCCTTCTCTGTCTTATTATAAAGACACCCAGGCCTCCTTCTCTGTCCTATTATAAAGACACTCAGGCCCCCTTCTCTGACTTATTATAAAGATACCCAGGCCCCTTTCTCTGTCTTATTTTAAAGACACCCAGGCCCCCTTCTCTGTCTTATTATAAAGACACCCAGGCCTCCTTCTCTGTCTTATTATAAGGACACTCAGGCCCCCTTCTCTGTCTTATTATAAAGTCACCCAGGCCTCCTTCTCTGTCTTATTATAAGGACACTCAGGCCTCCTTCCATGTCTTATTATAAAGACACTCAGGCCCCCTTCTCTGACTTATTATAAAGACACCCAGGTCACTTCTCTGTCTTATTATAAAGATACCCAGGCCCCCTTCTCTGTCTTATTATAAAGACACCCAGGCCTCCTTCTCTGTCCCATTATAAAGATACCCAGGCCTCCTTCTCTGTCTTATTATAAAGACACCCAGGCCTCCTTCTCTGTCCTATTATAAAGACACTCAGGCCCCCTTCTCTGACTTATTATAAAGATACCCAGGCTCCTTTCTCTGTCTTATTACAAAGACACCCAGGCCCCCTTCTCTGTCTTATTATAAAGACACCCAGGCCCCCTTCTCTGTCTTATTATAAAGATACCCAAGCCCCCTTCTCCGTCTTATTATAAAGACACCCAGGCCCTCTATTCTGTCTTATTATAAAGACATCAATCACACAACAAACCCACACACACCAACTGGTGTATTTCAGTACACACCACTGTAAACAACCAAGAAATAAACCATGTACTAGTTTTAAATTTAATATAGCACATATAACGCCAAACAGCTTATGTAAGACCCTCTATTCACGGGCAGACATTTTATATGTACAGCTCGTTTTTCATAGGGGTCACTATTACTTTAATCATGGTAATCCAAAAACTCAATTTTTCATTTTTTAAAGTTTTTTTCAAAAACAATTCCCAATCAGAATAAAAACCGGGTACTTATCCGCACTGAAAAGGTCCCTCTATTCTGTCTTATTATAAAGACACCCAGGCCCCCTTCTCTATCTTATTATAAAGACACCCAGGCCCCCTTCTCCGTCTTATTATAAAGACACCCAGGCCCCTTCTGTATCTTATTATAAAGACAACCAGGCCCCCTTCTCTGTCTTATTAGAAAGACACTGTTTTGACCGTCTGTCGCAGATGGCTGTGACCACCCCAATTCATGTCATGTGCTGTCTGACTCTCCTCTCCGGGTGAACTCGTGGCTGTGGCTAGCCACTCCCGATGCTGCTGTCTGACTTCCAGTACTTCTCATGGTGGCTGGGATGCTGCCGACCTCCATGTCTCCTCTGGGCCTTCCTAGGTGCACGCGCACACCACCAAGCCTCCCTTTAAGGACGCTAAGGCAGGAACCTCAGGAGCGTCTCCTACTTGATGACATCAATGAGCCTGGACTCTTAAGCACCACCCGGGCCCTGCACTAATTGACTAATTGGCAATGAGTTCCATCTCTACTGGTTCCTGCTGTCTCCTCGGTTCCTGCTGTCTCCTCAGACCCATGGTTCCCGAGAGCTATCTACTGGGCTTGAGACTCTGACTCGGGTACCCGCTCCTCAGGGCCTCGTTTGTGTCTCCTGGCCACCTCGCTCTTCGGGGTGGTCTCTGCGCTTCCTGTAGCCCTAACTGCCAGCTTTCCTGCTCCTCGGGGTCGCTCCTTGAACTACCAGCTACTTGGGAGACTCAGCTTGGCGTACCCCGCTCCACAAGCCAGTGCCTTCTCTACACCAGTCTGCAACCTGCACTTCCCTGCTCCTCAGGGCTGTGCCTCTCTCTACTACAGTGACTGTGTTCGCGCTTCCTCGCTCCTCGGGGCAAGCACCTTCGTTTCACTACAGTGACTGTGCTCATGCTTCCCCACTCCTTGGGGCAGCGCCTTCGTTTCACTACAGTGACAATGCTCACACTTCCCCGTTCCTCGGGGCAGCGTCTTCATTCCACATTTGTGACTGGGCTATGCGCCTCCCTGCTCCTCGGGGTAGTGCCTATGATCCTAGCCAGAGATTCCATCATGCACAACCTCTCTCCTTGCGGCAGCTTACATCATCACATCTGTGGCTCGACTCGGGCTTCCCCGCTCCTTGGGTGAGCCTGTGTGATTACATCAAAGCCTTCTTCGTCATGTTGCTCCTCCCCTTGGACCATCTCTACTGCACTCCTTCAGAGCGCTGGTCCACACTCACCCGCTCCTTGGTGTCTGCCCTGCGCTGCTCCACAAGGAAACTCAGCTCTAGCACTTGCTTCTACAACCCAGCCTATTGTACTGTGTACTCTCGCTGAACTGTGTTCCTGCTGCAGCTGACCTCGCCTCCTGACAGTGAGGACCTGTGGGACTCCTTGCCGCCGGCCAAGGGTCCACTAACCCATGGATCCTAACAGATTGCCAAGTGCATGGACTCGGCAGAGGTCTCAGTTATCCAGGCCATTCCTGGCCTGGCACAAAGAATTAGTGAACAACAGAAATTCTTGGAAGCCTTGACAGTAGCCATAGACAACC
This sequence comes from Rhinatrema bivittatum, assembly GCF_901001135.1. Lineage (NCBI taxonomy): Eukaryota > Metazoa > Chordata > Amphibia > Gymnophiona > Rhinatrematidae > Rhinatrema > Rhinatrema bivittatum. The sequence goes on from NC_042617.1 coordinate 247,389,426, forward strand.
TGAGTACCCATTTAGACACTGCCTCGACGTCCCCCAAACTCAGTCCCTCTACCTCTGTGACGGTCCCTTGGCCTATTGTGCCCTTGCCGGCACCTCCATGTTTTGCAGGAAACCCTCTTTATGTGTAGGGGTTTCCTGAATCAGTGAAATATGCACTTCTGCTTGCAACCGACCTACTTCCCAGATGTGGTCACAAAGACGGCCTACATCCTTTCCCTTCTGGATGGTAAGGCCTTGGCCTGGGGGTCACCCCTCTGGAAGCGTGCTGATCTGGTTCTTCGAGACTTGCCTGGCTTCCTTGTCTTGTTCCGTTCCTTGTTCGACGACCCAGGCAGAAGAGCCATTTCCGGATCTTCTCTTCTCCATCTCCAACAAGGCTCTCGGCCATTGACCGACTACGTCATAAAATTCAGGACCCTTTCATCTGAACCTCACTGGAACTCTGACTGCTTACGAGCCATCTTTCTTGAAGGCTTGAGTCCTCGGTTCAAAGGTGAGCTGGTGGCTCGGGACTTGCCTGAATCCCTGGATTCCCTGATAGACCTTGCTGGTCGCATCGACCGCCGCCTACAAGAGCACTCACGGGAGGTTAGAGCATCCAGGATGTCTCCTCCAGTTCGCCCCATATTCAATGTATGTTCTCACACAGGCCCAACACGGCTCAGAGCAAAGAGGACGAGTAGCCTATGCAGATGGGTCGAAGCAGACCTTCTCCCAATGAATAACATCGTCGACAGCAATCGGGCCTCTGCCTATATTGCGGCAAATCCGGACACGCCATACATTCATGCCCTGTCTGTCTGGGAAACTCCCAGGCCTAGGTTCTGCAGGAGGACTGCTCCTAGGCCTGACTTTGCCTTTCCTCCGTTAACTGTACCCATCTCTATTAAGCTAAACAATCAGGAGTTCCACACCCTGGAATTGGTAGACTCTGGAGCGGGCAGGAATTTTATTTTAAAACAGCTGACTGAACATCTCTGGATTCCCACCATCCGCTCCCCAGTGCCTTTACTTCTCTCGTCCATCCATGGAGAACCTCTACCAGGTGAGGTCACCCACACCATGGCTCCTGTTACAACCATGGCTGCTATGCAGCCGCCTCACCACCAGAGGTCCCCTACGAGCATGTTCTTCTGGCTGGCCCACTCCTTCCTTCCTGTCTACTCTATACCCCAGACTCTCCTTTATAATCCTGTCTAGCAGTTCCATCAGTGCTTCAGCATCGAGCTCGCCTGGGTTCCCTGCTCTAGCCTCTTTTGCCTGCTGTCCGCTGTGCGTGGCCTACGGGCCTTCTGTCCGCTGTGTGTGGCCTACGGGCCCTCTGCCTGCTGTCTGTGGCCTACAGGCTTCTGCCTACTGTATGTGTGTGGCCTACGGGCTTCTGCCTCCTGTGTGTGTGTGTGGCCTACGGGCTTCTGCCTACTGTGTGTGTGTGTGGCCTACGGGCTTCTGCCTACTGTGTGTGTGTGTGTGGCCTACGGGCTTCTGCCTTCTATCCGCTGTGTGTGGCCTACGGGCCTTCTGTCCGCTGTGCTTGGCCTACGGGCCTCTGCCTGCTGTCGGTAACCTACGAGCTTTCTGCCTGCTGTGTGTGTGTGGCCTACGGGTCCTCTGTCTGCTGTCTGTAGCCTTCGGGTCTTGTGCCTCGCTCTGCTGCCTTTGGGCTTATGTGTTTCATGTTCAATGTTAGTGCAGTCCTGGTTTGTCTGTCCAGTTCTCTGTCAGTCTTGTTTCCTCAATTCAGTCACTTATACCTCCAGTCATTACCACTCATACCTGCACGCTTCCTGAGTTCATCCTTACCAGCACCCAGTTCCAGTTTCCTGTACACCTTTACCTACATGCACGTTCACACATACTTCCATGCTGTTCCAGTCTTCAAGTTCACTCTTACCTTCATGCATCTGGTATCAGGTATCTGCAGCCAGTATTAGACTCCGTCCCCCTATTCCACCTTCCCACTTGCCCATAGGGTCCACTCATTCCTGCCTGCACCAGCCAGCATCTAGACTCTTCTGCAGTCCTGCCTTTCTCCACCCTGAGACACCCTCGGTAGTGGTGTTTACCACTCCTGGCCTGAGCCCATTCGTAACAGCTCCTATCCAGCTCCGCACAGGGTCCCTACACGTAGAGATCATTTCTTTCTACATCCTGGACAAGACTATACATCCTGTCATTCTGGGATTGCCGTGGATACAGCAACACACCCCGCAGTTCGACTGGGCCACCTTACAACTCTCTCGTTGGGGTCCCTCCTGCCATGACAACTGCCTGGAGTCCGTAGCACCCTTACCTTGCCTGAATACTTCTCTCTCTCTTCCTGGCCTACCTCCGCATTACTCCTCATTTGCGGATGTGTTTTCCAAAAAGGCCGCAGATACCTTACCCCCACATCGTTCCTACGATTGTGCAAGCAACTTGTTACCCAACACGGAACCTCCTCGGGGTAGGACCTACCCATTTGTCTCTGACTGAGACGCAGGCCACGTCAGAGTAAATCCATGAGAACCTGACTAAAGGCTTCATCCGGCCCTCCAAATCTCCCGCTGGAGCAGGATTTTCTTTGAGGGGAAAAAGGATAGGTTACTCCATCCTTGAATCGACTACCGTGGTCCAAGTGAGATCACCCTAAAGGACCGCTATACCTTGCCCTTCATTTCAGAGCTTTTCGATAGGTTTCAAGGAGCTAAGATCTTCTCCAAATTAGACCTCAGAGGAGCTTACAATTTGGTCCGGATCCGCCAGGGCGACGAATGGAAGACCGCATTTAACACACATTGCGGCCACTTTGAATACCTTGTGATGCCATTTGGCCTTTGAAACGCTCCTGCGGATTTTCAGAATCTGATGAATGAGGTCTTCAGAGATATGCTCTACCAATGCATGATGGTGTACCTTGACAACATCTTAATTTTCTCCCAAGACCTACAAAACCATCGCCAGGATGTCTCCTGGGTTCTCCAGCGTCTGCGGGACAATCAACTTTCTGCCAAACTCGAAAAGTGGTCATTCGAGCATGAGTCTGTTCCTTTCCTTAGCTACATGGTTTCCAGCCAAGGGTTCCGAATGGATCCCTAGAAATTAAAAATTATTCGTGACTGGCCTCAACCAACAGGCCTCAAGGCTCTGCAGAGATTCCTTGGCTTTGCCAATTACTACCGGTCTTTTATTCACCATTATTCTACTCTACCATGCCACTCATGATCATGACTCGAAAAGGGGCCAATCCCTCTCATTGGTCACCCGAAGCCATGACCGCCTTCCAGGACCTCAAGACCGCCTTTCTCCAGGTAGCCCCTGTGACATAGTATGGGCAAAGGCTATCGGCGCCATTTTGAGTACTGGCATCGAACGGACGGTGTGCAGGAGGTCGCTCCGGGACCCCCGTTGGACCCCCAGGGACTTTTGGCCAGCTTGGGGGGGGGGGCCTCCTGACCCCCACAAGACTTGCCAAAAGTCCAGCGGGGGTCCGGGAGCGACCCCCTGCACATCGGCCATCCGATGCCAATACTCAAAATGGCGCCGATCGCCTTTGCCCTCTCTATGTCACAGGTACCGACGGTCGGCCCCTGTGACATAGTGAGGGCAAAGGAGATCTGCTGCCAGTATTCAAAATGGCGCCGATCACCTTTGCCCTCACTAAGTCACAGGGGCCGACCTTCGGTACCTGTGACATAGTGAGGGCAAAGGCGATGGCGCCATTTTGAGTATTGGCATCGGATGGCCAACGTGCAGGAAGTCGCTCACGGCCCCCCGCTGGACTTTTGGCAAGTCTTGTGGGGGTCAGGAGGCCCCCCAAGCTGGCCAAAAGTCCCTGGGGGTCCAACGGGGGTCCCGGAGCGACCTCCTGCACGCCGGCCGGCCGATGCCAGTACTGAAAATGGCGCTGATAGCCTTTGCCCATACTATGTCACAGGGGCTACCGGTGCCATTGGTCAGCCCTTGTCACATGGTAGGAGCACAAGATGGCGCCGATGGCCATGTGACAGGGGCTGACCAATGGTTCCCGTGTGCTGTCTACTGGGCTTGAGACTCTGACTCGGGTACCTGCTCCTCGGGGGCTCGTTCGTATCTCCTGGCTACCCTGCTCCTTGGGGTGGTCCCTGCGCTTCCTGTAATCCTGCCTGCTGGCTTCCCCGCTCCTCCGGGTCGCTCCTTGAACTACCAGCTACTTGGGAGACTCAGCTTGGCGTACCCCGCTCTGCGGGCCAATGTCTTTTCTACAACAGTCTGCAACCTGCGCTTCCCCGCTCCTCGGGGCTGTGCCTCTCTCCACTACAGTAATTGTTTTCGCGTTTCCTAGCTCCTCAGGGCAAGAGCCTTCGTTTCACTACAGTGACTGTGCTCACGCTTCCCCGCTCCTTGGGGCAGCGCCTTAATTTCACTACAGTGACTGTGCTCGCACTTCCCCGTTCCTCGGGGAAGTGTCCTTGTTCCACATTTGGACTGGACTACGTGCCTCCCCGCTCCTCGGGGTAATGCCTACGATCCTATCCAGAGATTTCATCTTGCACAACCCCGCTCCTTGGGGCAGCTTACGTCATCACCTCTGTGGCTCGATCCCCGCTCGTCGGGTGAGCCTATGTAATTACATCAGAGCTTTCCTCATCACGTTGCTCTGCCCCTTGGGCCACCTCTACTGCACTCCTTCAGAGCACTGCTCCACGCTGCCCCGCTCCTCGGGGGTCTGCTCCTCTCCACAGGGAACTCTAGCTCTGGCACTTGCTTCTACAACCCAGACTATTGTACTGTGTACTCATCTAAACTGTGTTCCTGCTGCAGCTGCACCCAGGCCTCCTTCTCTGTCTTAATATAAAGATACTCAGGCCCCTTCTCTGTCTTATTATAAAGACACCCAGGCCCCCTTCTCTGTTTTATTATAAAGACACTCAGGCCCCCTTCTCTGTCTTATTATAAAGATAGATAAGGAGGCTTAGGTGTTGGCCTCAGTTTTGTTTTTGTAGTAAGCAACTGGAATATGGGAAGGCCTGAAATGACTCACTAGAGTAAAAGATAGTGGCAGATTTGGGGCATTCTTGTGCCAGGTGTGGAGGGCAGTGGTGGTGAAAGGGTTGTTAGGACAGGTGAATGGCATGAGGTTATGGAAGCTGGTGTTGGGCTGCACTTGGGAATATTTCCTACCTAGGACCATTTGACCTCTGCTCACCCTGATATTAGAGGAGATTAGCAGGAATGAGAGCGCAACGTGCGAGCATCCGAACCTTCTCTCCCAGACTTTCCTTCTTCCGCCGCCCTCCTACAATTTTATGCTTTATAATGATTGTTTGTCTTTAGGAATTTGTTAATACAATATTTATATTTCTGTACATAGATAGGTAAACTGTTGATTTTTTATGCTTTCTTTGCATTTGATTGTTTCTTGTTTGCTAATAATATGCAGTTATTTTTACATATTTATTTTATTTCATTTTAGACTTTTTAATGTTTCCATTCTGAGTTTTTGACCAGCTTGGTGTATTTTTCTATTTTGTATACACCACTCTCTGCTTTACATAGACCTTTACCCAGTTGTACTTTTTCTTCAAATTGTCCTTTCCCTGGCAGTTCTTGCTGATTATTGGTTTCTTCTGGTATTTAGCCTTTGATGGATTATACCACAGCAAAGGGGAAGACCAACACCAAGCTGTAACCCATCTGCCCCTTCCCCAAATGACTCCATATGAAAACTACATCAGACCTACTCCAGAGATTTCCTCTGGCTTCTCCCTGTGTCCAGGGATAAAGTTCACCATCTTCTGGCTTCTAGATGGTTTGATTTGTGTTTTACTCCTCGACTGAGTTCAGATTTGAACATCAAGACCACTACAGGCCTCCCTCAGAGATTTCCTCTGGCTTCTCCCTGTGTTCACTGATGTACCATAACATCTGGACCCCACCAGGACTCGCTCTATCAGCCATGTTTTTAAACATTTACATGGCTCCTCTTTGTATATATTTGTCCGGGTTCTGTGTGGGTTACTGTCTCTATTTGGATGATATCCACTTTTTCATTCCTGTCTCTTCACCCTGGCCCTCAACTTTTCATTTAGAGACCACATGCATCTCTACCTTCAGCAGATGGCTAGGGCATAATAGTCTAACTTTAAACCTGAACAAAACTAAAGGAAAATTGGTTCTTACTTGCTAATTTTCGTTCCTGTAGTACCACGGATCAGTCCAGGACAGCTGGGTTTTGCCTCCCCACCAGCAGATGGAGACAGAACAAGACTTGCGGATTCTGTCCTATACCCCTGAGGTGCCACCTAGTGTCTGCCAGTATTATTCAGTACCCAAGCAGAAATAAAGATATAAAAAACCATAACTGCCAACCATAAAAAACTACCTCCCCCAAAGAGCAGAGGATATGAAACACTGCATAAACCGCATGTAACGAATAAAACATGTGGAAAACGGAGCCCCAAAAGGGACAGAGAACAAACTTGCATAGAGTTTGACCAGCCACCAGCCAAGCGGGATCTCCATCTTCTTACCGGGCGGGCGTCTGGACTGATCCGTGGTACTACAGGAACGAAAATTAGCAGGTAAGAACCAATTTTCTTTTCCCTGTACGTACTCGGATAGTCTAGGACAGCTGGGATGTACCAAAGCTTTCTTAACCAGGGTGGGATTGAGAGACTCCCGCTCGGAGCACACTGGCCCCAAAGGAACCGGGCTCAGGAGCCCGGACATCAAGCCGATAATGTCTTGCCAAGGTATGCGGAGACTGCCAGGTGGCCGCCCTACAAATTTCCTGTGGCGACACCTGCTGACACTCTGCCCAAGAAGTCACCTGCGAGCGAGTAGAATGAGCCTTAAGACCAGACGGAAGTGGACGACCCTGAACCAGGTAAGCAGAGGATATCACCTCTTTCAACCATCGGGCAATCGTTGACGTAGATGCCTTCTGCCCTTTTTTGTGCCCACTCCACAGCACAAATAGGTGATCCGAGAGTCGAAAACGGTTCGTCACCTCTAAGTAGTGCAACAGAACTCTCTTCACGTCCAACTTCTGCAACTCCTTAGCCTCTGCAGAAGAAGAGTCCACCCCTGCGAAGGAAGAAAGTTCCACGGACTGGTTCACATGAAAAGAGGATACCACCTTCGGGAGAAAGGAGGGAACGGTTCTCAAGTAGACTCCCGCATCGGAGATCCGCAAGAAAGGCTCCCTGCACGATAAGGCCTGCAGCTTGGACACCCGCCTAGCGGAAGAAACCGCCACCAGAAAAACCATCTTTAAGGTCAGATCCTTCAAGGTCACCTGTCGCAAGGGCTCAAAAGGAGCAGAACAAAGCACTTTGAGGACCAGGTTCAACCTCCACGAAGGACAAGGACTCCGGACCGGGGGCGAAGGTGCTTAGCGCCCTGTAAAAAATGAACCACATCCGGGTGAGAGGCTAAAGGCACCCCCTGCACCTTCCCTCAAAAACTGCCCAGAGCCGCCACCTGCACCCACAGCGAATTGAATGCCAAACCCTTGGCTAGGCCCGCCTGTAAGAAATCCAGAACTTCCAGAATAGAGGCTTTGGATGGCTGCACATAGTGGTCGATACACCAGGACCCAAACACTCCCCAGACTCGGACATACGCCAAAGACGTAGACGTTTTGCGGGAACGTAAGAGCGTGGTCACCACCGCATCAGAGTAACCCTTACTCTTCAACCGGCGCCTTTCATAAGCCATGCCTCTAGACAAAAGTGATCTTCCTCTGTGAAACAGACGAGCCCCTGCCGTAGCAGCGTGGGAGATGGACGAAACCTCAGTGGATCGTCTACCACCAGAGTCAAAAGATCCGCAAACCACGGGCGCCTTGGCCACTCCGGGGCCACGAGAATCACTCTTCCGTCGTGCCTTTCGATGTGGCGTAGGACCTTGCCCATCAACGGCCATGGGGGGAACACGTACAGGAGAATGTCCTTGGGCCAGGGGAGGACCAGGGCATCCACCCCTTCCGCCCCCAGTTCTCGCCGACGGCTGAAGAACCGAGGAGCCTTGGCATTGCGGTGCGTCGCCATCATATCCATGGCCTGTGTGGACCACCAGTCGCACAAACGATGAAAGGCGTTGTCGGAAAGTTCCCACTCCCCGGGATCCAGTTGGTGGCGACTGAGGAAATCCACTTGGACGTTGTCCACGCCGGCAATGTGCGATGCCGCTATCCGGTAAAGATGCGTCTCCGCCCAGCGGATCAAAAGCTGTGCTTCCACAGCCACCGGACGGCTCCTGGTGCCGCCCTGACGATTGATGTATGCTACTGTCATCGCATTGTCGGAGAGCACCCTCACCGACCTGCCCTCCACCAACGGGAGGAGGGCCTGGAGCGCTAAGCGAACCACTCTGGTCTCTAAGCGATTGATCGACCAGGAGGCTTCCTGCCTGGTCCAATGGCCCTGGACCGCCGTATCCCGACAAACCGCTCCCCAGCCAGAGAGGCTGGCATCCGTGGTCACTACGGTCCAGCAGGGAGTCTCCAGGTCCATCCCCTGACGCAAGTTGTGTGGGGAAAGCCACCACTGAAGACTGGAACGCACCGCGCCCGACAGGGGCAGGACAATGTCGTAAAGCTGCGAGTGAGGCTTCCAGCGGGACAACAAATCTGAGTGAAGAGGATGCATATGTGCAAATGCCCATGGCATGAGATCGATGGTCGAGGCCATGAAACCCAGGACCTGCAAATAATCACGGGCCGTAGGATGAGTGAGAGATAGGAAATCCATCACCTGACGCATGAGCTTCAATGTTCTTTCCTCCGTCAGAAAAACCTTCCCTAAGGCAGTATCAAAACGAGCCCCCAGGAATACCAAGTTCTGAGAGGGGATCAGATGACTCTTCTCGGGGTTGACCACCCATCCTAAGGAGTCCAACATCCAGAGGACACGCGCTACCGCGTTCCTGCAGAGACTTTCCGACTTCGCTCGAACCAACCAATCGTGAATACCCTGGGAGCCGTCACAAGACCGAACGGAAGGGCACAGAACTGAAAGTGGCGTCCCAGGACCGCAAACCGCAGGTATCTCTGATGATCCGGACGGCATAACAATGGGGATGTGGAAGTACGCCTCCAACAGGTCCAGTGAAGCTAAGAACTTCCCCTTGTGCACTGACGCTATGACCGAGCGAAGCGTCTCCATCCGAAACCTGGGCACCTTCAGAGCGTGATTTACTCGCTTCAAATCGAGGATGGGACGAAAGGACCCGTCCTTTTTTGGTACCACGAAGTAGATGGAGTAGCGCCCACGCCGTTGCTGCTCTGCGGGCACTGGAACTATGGCTCCTAGATCTTGCAGGCGCTGCTGGGTGACTTGTACCGCCCGGCGCTTTAGACCGTATGCGCAAGGGGACACTATGTAATGGTCCTTGACTGGCCGTGCAAAATCTAAGGCATAACCGTGCTCTATTATGCCTAGGACCCATTGATCGGACGTCAGTTGGGCCCACGCCTCCCAGAAACAAGACAACCGTCCTCCGATCTTTGGAACGGAAGGGTGGGCTGGCCGCACTTCATTGTGCAGTCTTGGAGCCCCCATGGGACTGGGGGGCACCGTCCCTGGCTGGGCGACGGCCCCGAAAGGACTGATTCCAAGAAGCCTGTCGGGGCGCGTTCTGACGAAAGGACGACCCAGTGGACCGAGAAGACCGGTATTGACGATTCCCCCGATATCGATTTCGCGGAGTAAAGGGACTTTTGGACTGGGGTTTATCCTCCGGCAACCGGTGAACCTTGTTCTCACCCAGAGACTTAATCAAATCGTCCAACTGTTGCCTGAAGAGGAGCTTCCCCTTGAATGGCAAGGAACTCAGCTGCGCTTTTGAAGACGTATCTGCTGCCCAGTGCTTGAGCCATAGGAGCCTGCGGGCAGACACCGCTGAGACCATCGTCCGAGCAGACGTCCTTAGGAGATCATACAGGGCATCAGCACCGTACGCAACTGCCGCTTCCAGCCGACTAGCCCTATCTGCTGCTGCGCCAGACAGGTCTGACTCAGCCTGCCAATCCTGAACCCAGCGGAGACAAGCCCTCTGGGCGAAGCTGCTACACATAGCTGCCCGGATCCTGAGGGCCGACACTTCAAAAATCCTCTTAAGCTGCAGCTCCAGCTTACAATCTTGCAGATCCTTCAAGGCAGTGTCCCCTGTTACCGGAATAGTGGTCCTTTTGGTGACCGCGGCAACCTCGGAATCAATCCTGGGAAGCCTGAGGAGCTCCAACACTTCCTCCGGGAGCGGATACAATTTGTCCATCGCCCGACCGACCTTCAAACCTAGCTCCGGATTGTCCCATTCCTTATACAATAAGTCCGTGACCGACCAGTGAAAGGGAAAGGAACGAGCCGGACCTCGGAGACTCACCATGACAAGGTCCATAGCTCCAACCCTGGAATCCTCAGGGGGGACTACAATAGTGAGCTCTTCCAGAATGACCGGTATCAGCGGCCCCAGCTCATCCCTTCGAAACAGGCGCACCACCTTGGGATCATCGCCATCCCCCGCCTGGACTGCCCCTGGCTTGGCCGGCTGAGGGTGAAGATCAGGATCCTCTTCCTGCCCGTCGCCTGGAGCCGATGGAGGCGCTGGATCGTCTTCCGATGAGTCCGACTGAGAAGACTCCGTCAGCTTGGACCGAGACCAGAGAGGGCGCTTCGGTTTGGGGGCATCCGCTCCCCCCGACCGCCTAGAACGTTTCCACGCTGAAGACTCCCGGGGCAACTTAGAGCGTGACCTCCGCTCTGACTTGCGAGCTTTGAAGAACTTGTGCATCATGTCCACAAATTGAGAGGAGAACGAGGAAGAAGAACCATCAGACTCCAGAACTTCCTCGTCCGAGGAAACCCCGGTGTGGGCCGTCAGCACCATGCCCCTGCCAGGAGCAGCCGGCCTCGGGGAGAGCGGAGGAGGAGAAGACCCTTCTCCCAGCGCATCCAGCGCTGCCTTTTCCTGGTCCCAGAAAGTACTCAATAAAGCCTGCGAACCAGCACTCAGCTGGAATGGAGCAGGGTCCTTCTCCCTCCGATCGGGCCTCCGGGGCTCCCGACACGATCTTGAAACTTGCCCAGGCTCCTTAGCAAGTAAATCCTGTGAGGGGCCCTCTCCCCCGGAGAGACAGGCCGCGGAAAATCCGCGCACGCAAACTGCCACAGGCAGAGCAGGCCGCACCACGCGGCATATCCCCGGGCTCGATTTTTTGGCTGCCCGAAAAAAGAACCGTGGCGTTCGGAGCGATTTCCCGGTCCCCCACTGGCCGAAAAAATGGCAAAAAAAGGCGAAAAAGCGGCGAAAAACGTCGAAAACGGAGTGAACACCCGGTCGGAAGGAGCTCTAACCCTAGGCAAGTTTTCACAAGAATTTAAAACTTTTTAAAATTTTTGATTTACCTGAAAAAAGTCAGGCTGGCCGAGGTTGAGTGGCCAAGACCGCCGGCATCACCCTGAGCTACGGCAGATGTAGGGTCCCCAACCCTCTGCTCTACAGCCTCGATTACCAGGGGGGATGGTCCCACCAGGACCTGACAACCCCCTGGGAGGCTAGACGCTGTCCTCGCTTGCCAACTCCTAAAACTTCTGTGCTCACATTTTTTTTTTTCTTAAGGGAACCCTACCAAGCTCCCCAAACAAACCAAGAAAAGTACTAAGCTAAACCAAGGAGAATCATACAGGATACAACTACTCTGAACCCGGCCACCCTCCTCCCAGCCCTGGAACCAATAACACATGACTGTGAAGAAATCATGACCACCATACACGCCAGCTAACCAGATTGGAGGACCAGCTCGCATACCTCCAGCCCGAGGATTCCGTACAATGCTAGTGGCAGTATGCACGTATACTGGGTGGATGGAAGCTGTGCCCACCCGAACCGAGACAACAAAAGAAGTTGTTTCCTTCCTGTTGCACGACTCGAGTGATGGGATCACCTCAATGTAACAGGGTAACAAACAGCAGGTACAAACAGAAGACTTCAGGCACTGGTCCGAGAAGGAAAATTTTTATTTGCTAGCAATTTAGATGCAGCTGAAATGATTTTCAGTAAAACTGCACACCCCCCTTTGCAGGGAGAAACTTTTTATACATTTCACATTTCTTATCTCTTGCACATGCGTTCTACACATTGCTGAGCAAGCATATTCAGACTGAGGGGCTAGGTGGCCCCCTCCTTCCTTCAGCGTGGAACTTTCCCGATTCTTCTCCTTCGTTCTGGCTTCAGGTCATGTGAATACTGATACATCATTCGCAGGAGAGGCTGTCGGGAATTGCAGTTCTGTGAAAGGAATTGCAATACTAATACTGCCTTATACATAATGCGTCCTTTGTTCTGGTCAGTTCTATATACTCAACAAGGTCACTAGTTTGGCAAGCATAAGTGAAATCTATCAGCATTACTAAAAGACAATAAGAACAGTGTGCAGTTTCTCTATCCTATTCATAAGCTTTAGTGCAGGCAGCAGACCCTTTGTGAAGCAGGTGATTCTGGTACATGGAGTCCTGGTGTTAGAAGTTGCTGCGGTGTGTATTTCACTGTAAAGGTGTCATTGTCATTGCGGATGATGTCAAACTCTATATCTTCTCCTTCAAAACTACCCCTAACTTAGCACCCCTAAGAGACACTAGGCTTTGCACCTCCACCATCTGCTGGAGACAGAAGAATACTGGCAGACACTAGGTGGCACCTCAGGGGTATAGGACAGAATCCGCAAAGTCTTGTTCTGTCTCCATCTGCTGTTGGGGAGGCAAAACCCAGCTGTCCTGGACTGATCCGGGTACGTACAGGGAAAGTAATGATTTTGCAGACCAAAACTTCTCTTGGTAAAATTATTCTGTTCCACTATGAGTTTCCCATGCTCAGCATTAAAAGATAGCTTAACTCAGTCCTTACTCTTGGGGGAGCCAGTTCAACTCCAACTTTATTAAGATGAAAACAAAGAACTGTGCATAAACTGAAGGCAAGAGCTGCCAGCATAGTCTGGGCCACTGAAATAAGGATAGGTAAAATTAAAATAATTATGTAGTGTTGGCCAAGTCTGCTGCTGATTCATATAGGCCTAACCAGTACTGAGCAGAGATGAGAAAGCCACAAGGAAAGAAATCTCCCAGGCACCTCTGCTTCAGTTACAGTTAACCCTTTAAAACCACCTAAACAGATTATAACAGAAGCTGTGAAAGTGCAGCCTGACCACCAGTTGGCAGTATAATAGTAAACACAGAAACTATGCAAAGTAAAGCATGCAACACAGCATCAATAACAGAAATAGACAAGCTACTGTGAAAGCAGGACACTGTGAAAGCAGGACAAGAGTGAAAAACCAGGAAAGTACCTGTCGAGACAGAACACTCCCTGCCTGAAATTATAAAAATGTCATTATTAACTTTCCTTTAATTTATTTATAGTAATTTTTACTCCACCCAGTTACCGTTACCAGACGTGTTCTGGGTGGTTAATTAAATTCTAACATTGTAGTTAATGTAAGGAGTCCGAAGGGCTCATGCTTTTCCATGAACAAAGAGAAGCATTATTTCAGAGACTGATATAATAAAGTTCTTTACAGTCCCTTGTGTTACGCTTGCTGCCCACGGGAGACCTGCGGCGCGGCCCTCTCACCTTCCCAGACGGACCTCAATGCTCAGCTCACCGTCGCTTGCGGCAGTCAGCTGCCAGCTCCGTACTCGGGCCTCCGCCATTGTCCTTCGTCCTGCCATGCTGCCCGAGACCTCCAGCCAGGATTCCTCCCTCAAGCAGGCCTCTCCGCTTGCTCCGTGGAGAGACGCCGACAATGGCGCCACGCCCCCTCCTAGGCACACGCGTAACTCTGATGGTTTTAAAGGGCCCGCGGCAGGAACCTAGCTGTGGACCCGGATGCTGATGTCACTACTCATTGTGTATATAAGCTCAGGCAGCACTCCTAAACGTTGCCTTTGCAACATGTCTCTATGGTTCCCTGTTTCCAGTTTCTGAGAGCTAGTTGTTGACTCTTCGTTGTTCCTGTGTTCCTGATTCCTGTCGCCCGTGTTCATCTTGTTTGTCTTCTAGATCTTCTACTCGGTTTGACCTCTTCTTTGCCTGACCACATTTGCCTTCTCCAAGCCTGACCTCTGCTATAGAAACATAGAAACATAGAAATGACGGCAGAAGAAGACCGAATGGCCCATCCAGTCTGCCCAGCAAGCTTCACACATTTTTTCTCTCATACTTATCTGTTTCTCTTAGCTCTTTGTTCTATTCCCCTTCCACCCCCACCATTAATGTAGAGAGCAGTAATGGAGCTGCATCCAAGTGAAATATCTAGCTTGATTAGTTAGGGGTAGTAGGGGTAGTAACCGCCGCGATAAGCAAGCTACACCCATGCTTATTTGTTTTACCTAGACTATGTTGTACAGCCCTTGTTGGTATGCCTGACTTCGCATGCCTTCTCCAAGCCTGACCTCTCCTGCCTTCTCCAAGCCTGATCTCTCCTACGCCTGACTTCGCCTGCCTTCTCCAAGCCTGACCTCTTCTTTGCCTGACCACGTTTGCCTTCTCCAAGCCTGACCCCTGCTTTGCCTGACCACGTTTGCCTTCTCCGTGCCTTGAGCATTGCTGTCTGTCCACGCCTGCCTTCTCTGTGCCTTGTCCATTGCTACGTCTGACCACGCCTGCCTTCTCCGTGCCTTGATCATTACTACGGACGACCTTGCTAAAGACTCTTTCTTGTCCACGTTGCTTGATGCATCTCTCTCTGTCTCTATCCTCTGGACATGGACTTTCAAAGCTTCGGCCTTTCTTTGCTCAAGCACCCTCAGTCTTCCCTAGTTCCTTGGTGCTTTGGTTCCACTTCCGCAACCCATCTTGGATAGACCTACGCCACCTGCTGTCTCTGGGCTGAACTATCTACCTTCATTGTCCTCTCTCGAGGCCCGCCTAAGTCCTGCCGGCCACAGCACCCAAAGTCTCAAACCGAGGGGAAATTGGCTGGTATAGGTGAAGCACCAGTGGCCTCTAGCTTCAGCCTACTCCACCTGCTGATGGTAGGACCCGTGGGCCCTCACCTTCGGGTTGTATCAACCTCACCTCAACCCAAGAATCTACCTCCAGCGCAACAGATTACAAAGGACATGGATTCAGTGGAGCCGCATGCCCTCTAGGCCATTCCAGGCCTGGCTTCCAAGGTGCAGGAATAGCAGCAGTTCTTCGAGGCATTGGTCTTATCCATGGACTGTCTTCACACCCGGGTCAATGTCTTCCTAAATGACCCAGCTCCATCTCTCTTTTATGATCTTTATCCTGTTTGACTCTATACCCTCCCGGACATAAAGTGCCACACCCCCCACCAAGTTGATCCTCCCTATCATTGCGATATAATTTGTACCCTAATATAGCACTGTCCCATTGGTTATCCTCCTTCCACCAAGTCTCTGTGATTCTATTATGTCAATCTCATCATTTCCTGCTATACTCGCTAACTTTCCCATCTTACTTCTTAGACTTCTGACATTGGTATACAGACATTTCACAGTGTGTTTTTTGATTGTATTAACAACCTGTTTTTAAATTGTTAGGGATAATTTGGAAATCATTAGCTTCAGTGATTTTTTACATATTGGCACATGGACTACGTTTACTTTTATTGGAACCTCTCTGTTGGGATGCCCTAACTCTCCTGTTTCATTAGTATTCTTCAAGGATACATTTCTCTGACCCATGTACTGCTGAGTGACTGTCGGCTTTCCCCCTTGTACTAGTTTAAAAGCTGCTCTATCACCTTTTTGAGACCGCATCTTGAATACTGTGTACAATTCTGGTCACCGCATCTCAAAAAAGATATAGTTGCGATGGAGAAGATACAGAGAAGGGCAACCAAAATGAAAAAGGGGATGGAACAGGTCCCCTATGAGGAAAGGCTGAAGAGGTTAGGGCTGTTCAGCTTGGAGAAGAGACGGCTGAGGGGGGATATGATAGAGGTCTTTAAGATCATGAGAGGTCTTGAACGAGTAGATGTGAATCGGTTATTTACACTTTCAGAAAACAGAAGGACCAGGGGGCATTCCATGAAGTTAGCAAGTAGCACATTTAAGACTAATTGCAGAAAATTCTTTTTCACTCAACGCACATTTAAGCTCAGAATTTGTTGCCAGAGGATGTGGTTAGTGCAGTTAGTGTAGCTGGGTTCAAAAAAGGTTTGGATAAGTTCTTGGAGGAGAAGTCCATTAACTGCTAATAATCAAGCTTACTTAGGGAATAGCCAGTGCTATTAATTGTATCAGTGACAAACCAATAAACCTATGCACCCCAAATAATATCTTATGATGGACACTTATTCATCAATATCAATTCCAACTCACATGAAAAATGTCCAATATGCTGCTCTGAAAGATTTTTAAAAAAAATTTTTTTTAAAGGAACAAACCTCTAACTTTAAAGAAACACTGCATACATGGAGACTTTTACTGAAAAAATTTTTAAAGGAGGAAATGGAATGTTTCATAAATTTACAATTCATTACTGGCTTGTAATGCTATGTACCCATTTTAATCACGAACTTTCCACCTCCAACCTTATAATGTTTTTTGTGTGAAGTAAAAGTGCGCTGAAAAATTCTTTTTAAAAGATTATGAACTATTAACGATTAGAGTGTGAAATAGACTCATTTAGAATGGAACTTATAATTCCAATTAGTTTGCTTACTGCCAGTGATAAAACAGACTTATAAACTGCTAGATTTAAAATCCACCCGACAAGGCCTTGTTTCTGACCGTGATAGGTCTTTCTTCAGGGGATGTAAACTATAATCATGAATAGTTGGAATTACTTATCTTAATTAAGTTTGCTGTTGCTGGCATCTTTTTAAGTCTGAAACAGCAGTGAGCGTTTTGGAGAGCGAAAGACACACGACGATGGAATAAAGCGAAGCATGTTAGCTCGCAACAGAAAGAAATTTTTCATGGAAATTAGAGTGTTGGAAATACAGCCTCATTGAAGCTTATCAACAGCCCAAAAAGCCGCTGATTTTGCAGCTTCATAGAGGACGGAAAGCGTGGAAGACTCAAAGTAATAAGAGGACTTAAAAAGACGCCAGCAACAGCCTGCCTCTGGGGACCTGCACGTGGAACAGGAAGCATTTCAGAGAATGCCACCCTGGAGCTTCTGGATTTCAGCTTTCTACCTAAAGTCCTAAATTTGTCTTCCAGAACCTCTCGCCACATTTTCCTATGTTGTTGGTTCCCACATGTACCATGACAGCCGGCTCCTCCCCAGCACTGTCTATAATCCTATCTAGGTGACGTATGAGGTCTACTAGCTTTGCACCAGGCAGGCAAGTTACCAGGCGGACCTCACGGCCAACAGCCACCCTGCTATCTACATTTCTAATAATTGAATCACCAACTACGATGGCCGGCCTAACCATTACCTAGGAGCTGCAGTGAGAAGTAGAGATAAAAGTCCAGTAACAGCCCGGAAGCCTACCAGGAAAGTCAGAGAGTCACTGAAGAAAGGACCGAAATGGATTGCGACCCGGGTAGCCTGGATTAAGGCCTGGCAGGCTGGAGAGTAGTAAGAGGCAAGCCGGGGTCTAGGCGGGCAGCAGGCAGAGACGTAGTCAGAGGCAAACCGGAGTCTGGGCGGGCAGCAGGCAGAGGCGTAGTCAGAGGCAAACCGGGGTCTTGGCGGGCAGCAGGCAGAAGCGTAGTCAGAGGCAAACCGGAATCTTGGCGGGCAGCAGGCAGAAGCGTAGTCAGAGGAAAACCGGAGTCTTGGCGGGCAGGCAGGCAGAAGCGTAGTCAGAGGCAAACCGGAGTCTTGGCGGGCAGGCAGGCTAGAAGAAGGCAGAAGCGTAGTCAGAGGCAAACCGGAGTCTTGGCGGGCAGGCAGGCAGAAGCGTAGTCAGAGGCAAACCGGGGTCTTCAGAACGCGGAGAGACGATCAGGAAGCGCAACTGGCAGCAACTAAGCAGTTGGGAACCTCGTTGCAAGGCGCTTGAGTAACGGCTGGGCGCCGGTTATATTGGGAGCTGGGCGTGAGCTCATCAGAGTAGGAGGAGCTGGGCTTCCGGGAGCAGGACGCTCAAGACGGGCATCCTTGCACGCGCGGCCGGTGAAGGATGAGTCAGCAATGGCGTCCCACCACGTGGAAGATGGGCGAGCAGGGAGAGCTCCGGCACCTGGGCCATGCGGGAACCTGCGGTTGCTGGCGTGGAGGTAGGCAGTTCTGAGCCCGATCAGAGGGAAGCGGTCGGGGACCGCAACACATGTGACACTCAGTGCAAAAGACTGGAAAGCCCACCTCTTGCTGCTGGACTGCTGCCTTTATCTTAGTTTTAGGGATTTGGAATTAGAGTACTTTAAATTTACAGGAGTATTTACTAATTAATCAGCTAGTGTCTTACAAGGGGATGACTGAACCTTCAGTAACAGCTGGTAAAAAAGTATGATTTAGATAAGACCCTGATTAATTTTTAATGAGAAAGTTTCTCTAGCCTAAAAATCAAGGGATGGGAAAGACAGACACTAGAATTAACTATCTCTGGCTTGCTTATTACCTCAGACACACACAAACTCTAAAGAATATATCTCTCTATTTCACCATTCACCAAACTTTTATAAGTCCAAAGATTTCCCAAAGCTATACTTACCATAACTCGATCACCATTAGATTGATCTTCACTCAGTTAGTTGAAGGGTTTGAGATTCGCACACCTAATGGCGCGTGCTTCTGGTCCTCTTCTACTGCAAAGGGTGCGGGGCTTGTGGAAGCTGGGGCAGTGGAATTCAATCCCTGGATCGCTTGCGGTGACCTCTGCCAGGGGATGCTGTGAGCAGTATGAAGATGAGCCTTCTGGTCCTCTTCTACTGCAAAGGGAGCGGGGCCTCTGGAAGCTGGGGCTGTGGAAGTCAATCCCTGGATCGCTTGCGGTAACCTCTGGACTCCTCTCCCAGGGGATGCTGGGAGCAGTATGCAGATGAGCCTTCTGGTCCTCTTCTACTGCAAAGGGTGCGGGGCCTCTGGAAGCTGGAGCTGTGGAATTCAATCCCTGGATCACTTGCGGTGACCTCTGGATTCCTCTCCCGGGGGATGCTGGGAGCAGTATGAAGATGAGCCTTCCGGTCCTTTTGTAAGTCTATTTTATTTAGCAATAGTTCAGCAATTTCCACTGCTAACAATGCCCTACACAATTCAAGTCTTGGGACAGTGCGGTCAGTCTGTGGAGCTAATTTAGCTTTACCAAGGATAAATCTCACATGGAGCTTACTTTCGTTGTCTATTATCTTCAAATAAGCCATTGCAGTTATGGCTTTCATCAAGGCATCTGAAACGACACAGATTATGTTTGTGCTATATTGAGAGAAATACAATAGAGATATATATATGTGGAATCTGGAACTGACCAAGAGTTGTAGGGAGACTATCCATGCCTCCTGCTCACCTTTCCTGCTTAGGGCAGTGGGGTGTCCTATTCTTGTGTCTATGTTGATAGCTCTTTTAGCAAAGATTTCCTTTGAATAGTGACTGGGCAAGTGGATCACAGGCTTTTGTTCACTGTCGATTGGATCATGCATCTGGTATATTGTTTTTCCTGGGTTGATTAAGGAAAGATGAATATGTCTTTCTTGAGATCCCAGCTGAGACCAGGCTGTGCTGAATTGATGGTGTGCCAACTCTTAGGACTAGGTCCTTTAGATCATTTGCATGATCTTCTGAGGATATCGTCTCCATTACCTTTGCACTATTGGAAGCTATTTTGAGCAGTCGCAGGTTAGCAATGGCTAATATCTGTTGTGTCCTTTTCAGCAGGTCAATGGCCTCTTCCTTTGTATGCATAGACTTGAGTCCATCATCCACATAAAAGTCCCTTTCCGCAAACTCTCTGGCATCTGTACCATACTCCATTTCTCCTTCTTGTACTGTTCTTATGAATCCATAGATAGCCATGGCTGGTGGTGGACTGTTTCCAAAGACATGCACTCTCATATGGTATTCAATAATGTCATTGCTGATGTTATAGGAATCTTAACTAATCCCTATTGTTTTCTAGAACCATAAAACAGTAAAACATTTTTTGGATGTTTGCAGTTACAGCAACAGGTTCTTTTCTGAAGCAGATTAAGAACATAAGAATTGCCACACTGGGTCAAGCCCAATATCCTGTTTCTAACAGTGCCAATTCAAGTCACAAGTACCTGGTGGTAGGGTTTGCTCCCCCAGAGGGGAGGAGTTAGCAATCTGTTTATAATCTCCGAGCTGAGTTGCAATCTGTTATGGTTCTGATGTCTGATGGGCTGAGACATTAGATGAGAGCTAGCACTCTGTTATGCTCAGCTCCTGAATTGGGAGGAGTGAGCACACTGTAGTAAATAGGTGAATCCTTGGGCGATGGCAGATGACATCGCTTCCAGGAGGATATCCTGAGAGGGACCACCGGCTAGGCTTGAGTATGGAGACAGACACAGATAGTTCTTTTATTAGACAGGTTAGTAGAACCACCAGAGGTGGCAGTAGAGAACTGGTGAAAGTCCCTCAGATACTGGATCTGCGATCCCCAGGGTTGCTGAGCTGTAGAGAGACTGTAGATAGTGAGTAGACAGGGTATGCTGTATACCTAGGCAGTAGTAGATGACAATCTCACATAGAATCTTTAAGGAGGCTCAGTAGCTGGAAAGAGTAGGCCCTCGAGGAGCGAGTACCTGGTTCCAGGGAACACTGAGAGAGCGGGTGGCAACTCACGATTGTCTGTATCTGTAATAGCTTCTAGGCAGCAGAGAATCTTCAGAGTCTTCAGGAGCCCTCGAGGAGCGAGTACCCTGTATCCTCGGTAAGTCTGAGGAGGCAGAGTAGCTTGGACGAATCCGTAGCGAGTCCATGTCCGGGTTCCAATTCGTAGTCCTTGCTAACTCAAATCATAAGCGTAAGTGAAGACCTTTTATGTTGGAAGCAGATGACGTCAATACAAGGGGACGCCCCTGAGGTTCACGCTCTTGCTGGTACACACTTCGGAGCGCCCGTGCCCTACATCATCAGGAACATGGCAGATCCGCAGCGCTGAGCCGGTCCGGGGACGCCGGAAAGAAGCAGCATGGAGATGCTGTGGTAGCAAGCTGTCCATCAGGCCCAGAGGGAGTCGCCAAAGAGGTAGAGAGGGTGGAGCGAGGGCGCAGAGCAGGCCTGAATGCAGCACCTGGCAAGTACCCAAACATTAAATAAATCTCAAGCTACTATTTCTTATTAATTAATAGCAGTTTATGAGCTTTTCCTCTAGGAACTTATCCAAACCTTTTGTAAACCCACTTACACTAACTGATTTAATCACATCCTCAGCAATGAATTCCAGAACTTAACTATGCGCTGAGTGAAAAAGAATTTTCTTTGATTAGTTTTAAATGAGCTACTTGCTAACTTCATGGACTGCCCCCTAGTCCTTCTATTATCTGAGAGAGTAAATAACTAATTTATATTAACTTTTTCAAGTCTTTTCATGATTTTGTAGACCTCTTTCATATCTCCTCCTTGGTCGTCTCTTCTCCAAACTGAACAGCCCTAACTTCTTTAGCCTTACCTCATAGGGCAGTCACTCTATGCCCCTTATCATTTTGGTCACCCTTCTCTGCATTTTCTCCAATGCAACTATCCTTTTTTGAAATGTGGTGACCAGAATTGCACACGGTATTCAAGATGCGATCACATCATGGAGCGATACAGAAGCATTATGACATCCATCGTTTTATTTGCCATTCCCTTAATAATTCTTAATATTCTGTTTGCTCTTTTGATCGCCACAACGCACTGAGCCGACAATTTCAATGTATTATCCTCTATGACACCTAGATCTCTTTCCTGGGTGATAACGCCTAAGATAGAACCGAAATTTTTGGAACTACAGCAAAGGTTATTTTTCCTATATGCATCACTTTGCACTTGTCCACATTAAATGTTATTGTTATGCGGAGTGGTGGACCCCTGTGCTGAGACGATGTTGGTGCCACCCATAGAAGAGGGGCTCCTATAGGTCCTCATCATTGGGAGGTAGATGCAAGTGGTGGAGACCCAACCGGACATTCACCTATACCAGCCCTCGTTCCCCCAGGTTGAGCCCTTGGGTGCTGGGGCTGGCAGGATGAAGATGATCTTGAATTCGTAAGTGAGGTCAGATGTACCAGAGGTCAGGGCCGGCAGCAAACAGGAGAATCCAGGATGGGCCAGAGGTCAGGGCAGGTGGCTAGCAGAAGAGACGATGAGCAGGCAAGCGGTCAGAGCAGGCGGCAAACAATACAGAATCATGGGACGAGCCGAGTCAAGAATAATAAGAGCAAGCCGAGGGGACGAGGAGCTGGAACAAGGACAAGAACACACGGAGCAGGAGCTGGATCAGGAACACGCAGAGCAGGAGCAACCAGCAGCTCTGAGCAGAGCGGGATCTGTTGCTGAGGTAGGGAAGGAGCAGTAAGGTTGGCCTTAAATAGGGTTTTCTAGCCCACGTCATCAGAAGGAGATGCCGGCATCCTCCCAGGCGGTGGCCTTTTAACCCAGGGGAAGGCACGCACGTGCCTAGAGGGCCAGCAGGGAGGACAGCGGCAGCAGCATCGGGCGCAGCGGCGGCGGCTCCCTGCCTCAAAGGCAAGTCCCAGAGTCACCGGAGACCAGAAGCCCGCGCGTGGTGAGGCCCGCAGCAGCAGATGGGACGGGGAACCGGCTGAGGAAGTATGTAGCCAAAGGCCACAACATTTATCTGCCATTTGGAAGTCCAATTTCCAGTTT